>NC_041361.1:16516310-16676310 GCF_900634415.1 Cottoperca gobio
TTGAAAGTCATGTAATGAAGGTATTTCCAGTTTCTTGTCAAATCCCTGAATGGGACTCAAAATTCAAAGCTGTCCACCATAAATGTACTGCGATCTCAACGGGTATCCCGATGTCAGCTTTCCCCTTGTGAGACGAATTACAATAACCTGTATCAGAAGTGTTCTCTAACATGCACTGTTGAACTGCAACCACTGCACTGTTCCCCCAGTTCACCTTACCTTGGGAATTTGCAAAGGGAGGATTAGTGGCCAAGATGATGGGGCCGAGCAGGGAGGACCACAGGGAGAACAAATGTGCATTTTGCAGCCTCCCCGGGCCTCATTACAACAGAGTCCTCAAACAGACATACAGCATAGAGGCACTTAGAAAACTGCTACTACCTTCAGTTTAAAACCAGGGTTCATCTGGGTCTCTGAAGGCATTAATAATATCGATATATGAGGGTTGAACATGAGCTAAAAACACAGCATTGTTAAATATGACCGTATATAGATCCGGGCTATTAATCTCTGTAAACAATTTCTAATTGTATTACACTTCATTTAGCTGACGCTTTTGTCCAAAGCGACTTACAATAAGTGCAAACAATCACAAGGATACAACTCCGAACAATAAGACCAAAGCATGGACCATGGCATGGATGTAGGAAGGGGCTGATCCATTCACAGCACGGTCAGCCAGCACCAGAGTCTTGAAGCGGAATAAATGTCTTTTTTCCTGATACTTATTCGACTTTCATTCATTATGTACAGAGTCCAACAATGACAAACATCTCCCACATGCAAGCGATCAAGCCAGTAGAACAAACGATTTGCAGTTACTCGTGCCTGTTATTATGCAAGATCTTTTCACACCAAGGTATTAAGATACAATAAGATAAGATAAATCTTCATTAATCCCTGTAGGGAAATTTAGGTGTCAAAGCAGCAACAGCAATGAGAGTGAAACACAAGAAAGGCCAGGTAAGAGTTCACACCACACAGGGATAACACATTCAATAACAACAATAAGGATTAGGTAAAACATTGAGTAGCTGGCCCGAGATGTCTGGATTTCCAAAGGTGAATGTGTGAACATTATGTAGAGTTAAACAGTACATTTACATATACAAATATGAATGAAGATAATTATATTAAATATATATATATGTGTCTGCAGTAATACAGTGCTATACTGCATACAAATATAATGCATGCAAAAAAAGAAGTGGTCTTGGGAAAATGGGGAAAGTGGTTGGTCCCAGTTCTGAGCTCATTACGACGTTACAAATGAACACGTAATAATTATTTTAACAGCAGATCTCAACCTCTTAAGATGCTATAACTTTACATAAAGATGTAAAGACATTGCATAAGAAACTACAGGTTCTTTCGCCAACTGGCTTCCCTATAGATACTATTCCTGGCTGCCTGGAGTTTGGTGACACTCACTGTCACTGGTTAATCGATTAATACTTATTGTGCTTGTTGGCGATAGTTAGAGCCGATGCAATCTCAAATGTTGACTTGCAGGCTGAGTAGATAATAATGTTTTGTCGTGAATATACTTCCATAACTTACCAGAGTTGTAAAATCCTTCCGCACGGTTTTCCACTGTGCAGTATTTTGGCATCTCATAAGCCTCCAAACACTTGGATCCATCATCCAAACTGGACTTTGCCGGGATCTTATGTCATCATTTCACAGATACCTGAAACGACACGGCCCACCAGTGCATGTTTTTGTGTACCTACGTAAATTAAAACACTCCATCATTTCATTCATCATCAGCTAAATTAAGTTATATAACTTAATTAACATACCTTAGTATTTCTGAGGGCTAATGAAACATCAAATGCTTAACTTGCACATGTTGTTAGCATGCCCTGTGTGTACATAGCTTCACACCTGCAACAATAAGACTCAAACTTCTTGCTATCATTTGAAACAAAGTTAATATTACCTCTATCAATATTAATATTAACAGAATCTAAAAAAAAACCATACTGCATTACCATATCCATATGAGAGAGACACAACACTGTCAGGCTGATATCTGACTTTTATTAAAAGTTACATTTTGGTATAACTCAGTAAACTAATAATGCAGTCTAACATTCAGAGAGCATTCTGAAGTGTGAGTGCACATTACAATGGCTGCAATAAATAAGCAAACGTCCGTCTACAGTGCAAAAATCCCAGTTTATGTTAGATGATTATTAAGGATAACAAGGGGTGTCAGATATCTTTTGAACTTGCTCACATGCTCGTTGCTGTCTAATTGCCTGGTAATAAGCGTGTAATGAGTTTCTGATGTACAGACTGCATGTCTTGGGTATTTGAAGTATCGCTCCATGGGAATTTAAGCGTGACAAATGAAGTGATTGTTTTTGTGTTTCAGGGCATGGTAAACCTCTGTGAGTTTGCCTGCCAATTTAACCTCCATTTTGAGACCCGTCAGCACAGTTGAGAGTCACAGTATTCAGCTGATTTCCAATTTGCTTTAAAAGCTGATTAAAATAAACAATAGATAATACCATTTCATGACTGTTTATATTTTTAATCAATCTGCTTTTGAGGTCTGAGCAACTATTTGTTCTTAAATAATAAAAAGGAATTCATTTAGGATTTAAGGCCTTCAAAAAAACTTCTTTGTACATTCACAATAAAGCAAGTATAATTAAATGTAACCAATTTTTCAGTAATTAAACATAATTTTATTTTACCATATTAATTTACTATTGGGTCCAGATTATGATGAATACATGCCCGCGCTCAGTGGAATTGCTAAAAAGACTAAGTAGTAATAAATCTCTTTAACATTGTCAATTGATTTAATTAGATTAAAAGATAAATTACAGCTGGCAAGCAATCAGATGAGTCCTATCAGGATCCAATCAGCAGCTCGATGAGACTCAATTAGGATTGAAGCGAAGGAGAAAATCGGCTTACACCATCAAAGTCTTTGAATGTTCTCTCCCTATAACCTGCTGCGCACGTAATTGAAAAGGTTGAAATATATTAACTCACCAAGACTCTGCCAACATATTGAAACATATTTATTAAATATAAAGAGAATGGTTAAATACAATAGTTATAGAACACCGGTGTTTCTGATAGAGAAAATGAAAGCAGGGAAATAACTTTCTTCCCTGCACAGGTTTCACATGTAAATCACACTTATATATATAGTTGCTCAACAGTATTCATACCAATTGTACTAGTATTACTGTCATTGTGCACTGTGGGATACTACAAATCTGAGGCCAAGTTGTACTTACATGCCCAATGCAAACCTTCCTCCGGATTAATACATTTTTAAAGCTGCACCAGAATTGTGTATGTTGACAGCTCCAGGAGCTTAGCTTAGCGTACTTTCTTTCGTAAACTTCCTCCAGTTATCGGTGTAATTGCTTTGGAACATGCAGAGGATGGGTGTAGAAGAAGTACAGTAAACACATGCAATAAGGTCATTGCTCATGAAATGAACTAGAAGGAATTTAATAAAACAAGACTTGTTCAGTTGGACTGACAAAAAATCCTGAAACCTTTTGACTCATGACTTTCTGTTCACAAAAGGTGCGGGACCTTGTATCCACACTTCCTGTCTGCTGAAAGTCAATGAGAACATACGGTGAGCTTTTCAGAGTGATGGACAATACTCTGCCCTACAGCATGTGGTGTAGCTCACATTGGGGCTTGAAATATGCATCAGAGTGCTTTGACTCTACAAATATAGTCAAATCATTCATTCCAAATGACGGAAAGAAAAGAGTGGAGTCCACAGTTCCAGGATTTAACCTATTTCGACGCGCTTCAGGCACACGGCCAGCTGAGCTGAAAGCACGGTCTTTGGATGCGCTTGTTACTGCAATGTACAGCAGCGCTCTAGCCAGCATGGAGAGGAGAGGGCATGTGTAACAGTGATCCCTCCAAAAGACAAGGACGTCCTCCTGGCACTGGTCGACAGCGAACCCATGAATCTCTGTCTTTTCAATGAATGATCTGGTATTAAATGAATGAGTGGTCACCGTCATCACAAAGTCAAAGTCAAAGCATTTCACTCACACTTCTAACGTGTTTTATTTTTTTAGAATACTATGCTTACTTTTAAACTAGCCTTTGCGGCCACTTTACTCATTGCCTTTTGATTCATTATCAACAGTATGTAAGTTCCTCCCTGGGGATGCTTGATGCGCACGACCCCCTCATTAGTGCCACAAAAGGTAACCCAAAATGAATTGGCATCTAGAATGTGCAGAATTATTATATTTTGATTAGACCAACATTTTGTTTCATAAAGATTGTCGTAATATGACAATGGAAGTCTAAGTCTTACAGGTCGAAGTATTGCAGCTGAAATAGTAAAAGCTTGTAGGTGAAGTCTCAAAACTGTAATGTGTGTGTGTGTGTGTGTTTCTGGGAGACATAGTGACAAAGAGAGGGTAATATGGAAGGTGTACTGTTGCATGCAATGTTTCTGTAAGTTATTAATAACTTTCTCAGAACGCTGCTTTGTCAGTTTTTGACCAACCCACCCAGACCCGTGGTATTTATAGTAAGCTTACCCTCACCCTCTCACCCGTACATCACTGCCCTAGTGTGCATCCTAACATCTACGGTGATCCGCTGCTTTTTCATTTCGCTCCACCATCAGGTAAAACACTCAATTTGTCCAATGCCTCGACTGCTGATCGTATACCTGGACAACTAAGGACATTCCCCTCAGTTTCAGAGCAATTGCAATTACTAAGAATGAGGTTATTTTGTCACCATAATCTTGCATTATGCTGCCTAAAAATTCCTTCTCACGATTTCCGGGCAGTTATATAGTCGAGGGACAGCTATTTGTAAAGATATCTGGGATAGGACTTGATTGAATCTCTGCCTTCGTGTCTTTGCTTAACAGGGACATTTCTCTCTGTGTGACCCTGCAGTGCTAAAGGATACTAATGAAGCCTTTAGCCACATTATCATTGTTATTCATGTGGATTATCCTCTATATGCGCCATTAGATTTTCTTTGAAACTCCAAATCCAAAGCGTAAGATTGATCTATGTCTCATCATTTGAGTTCACCTCACAGATCTCAATTAAATCAATGTCAGCGAGGGATTCAAATGTGACACTCTGCTCCCCCCCCCCCACCCCCTTCCTCTCTCCTGTCAGCTGGCAGCAGGGATCCCTTTGTGCCAGTTGATTAAAAAGACTTGAAAAGGAAAAAAGTCACTCCTGCTGTCCCCTTTGCCATCAAATCATACTTGTATGTTGGACTTTGAGACAGCAGTGGAACGTTTTGGGGGGGGGATTGTGTTAATTCAGATAGCATCTGTCATCTTTCTGTTTCAATAGCTCATCCATCAGTGAGGCTGGAGGGCGTCACAGAAATCCACGATGAGTTGATCATCATTCTAAAAGTGCACCGCTCTTTGAATTTCTATACAAATGGTCGCCTGCAAGGTAGACAGACTCTCTGTTGAAAGGAAGATTACTCTTGACATCTCAGGTTTAATAAAGGAGGCTCTCTTTTTCCTTCTTGTATAAAAGCAAAACAAGTGGCCAGAGAAAGATGAGTAGACGTATCTCAGCGACAAGTGCTGGGGAATACTGAAGCGCAGCCACAGTGCCATCAGATCTCCCTTTTGGGGAAATGAATAAAAGTTAACATCATTTCATCTGACAGAGAGATGACTGACAAATCCGTGGTCGTACTGCTAAAACTCTGGGCCTTGGAGATATGGATGACCTAGGAATAATACTGTGGTTTAAAACACACTCTAGCTTCATAAGGATTCTAAAGTGCTAAAAATAGCTGCACACAACGCAGCGCTTTCTTTCAGAACCAGTGTTCGTTTTGGTACCTGGTTTTGATTTAGGGGTGGGTTATGAAACAATATCGCACATTTTCATGAACATTTCTTCCACAATAACGTTGATAAATGTATGAGATGTATTTTCGATATTTATTTTCCTGTCTGTTTTTCTCTACCTAGAGAAACACTAGACGAACAGCCAATATGTCTCTGCTGTAGCCCACTCCTCGGTGGCTGTAAGGCTGTAAGTTTTGAGCTTCACAACTCCTGCAAAATGATTCGTTTCACAATCCAGTTTGATTTATTCGGTCCAATAACATTTGGAATGTCTACAATTTAATTATTTTATCCCCAAATGAACAGCATGTGGGTTAATGTTGTGCAAAAGAAGCACGCAGGATCACGATGGCGATCTTATGAAAATAAATGATATATGCCTGTATTCAGTCAATGATAAAATGCTATGTTTTTGCCTTGTAGTTCTGGTCCTTTGCATGTTCACATTGGATTTCAATTTTTACAAACAAACCAAGAGGTGTAAACAGGAAGTCACGTGGATGCACGGGTCACTCATTGGAAAGTTTTGGTGATGTCATCATGCATCATCAACGCGCTACACAGACCTGCTGATTCTGAGTATTACTATCAAAGACTAGAGATGTCCCGATTTCTGAATCCGGGCTAATTAGTTTTCAACTAAAATAAAGTCCATCAAAATGTGATCCTTTCCTTACTGAACTCTTCTGTGTTTTGTCCACCTCAGCTCCGCTCTCCTTTTACAGCAGCCTACAGTGCGAGCATTCTGCGGCATATGCGAGTGGAAAATAGTAACTTCCATTGAGGCTGGTAAAGGCCCTGCCACACATATCCGTATGACGGAAACGTATACGAAAAATTGCTCACAATTTGTCAGAGTCCAAATACGTCCAACTTTTCATCGGATCAGAAAAGTGAACGTATACAGATACGCATGTCTAACCTATTGATAGCGTATCACTTACTTATACAAAATGTATCAGACGATACAAAAGATATACAAAAATATGGCGTATACAAAATATCGGCAACACGCTGGTTTACGCAGATATAAGGTAAGGTATAAGTAGTAATCGTTAAGAGCTCACTGTGTTACGCTGTGGTGCGTTGTTGAATGCTGAGGCCGTGAAAATGTTTTGAGTGTGTTCAAAATTTTCGGACGTGTGCTTCATAAGTTATGCAGCCGTTACACATAAGTTATGTTACGTTAGACATACGTGAATACTGAACACGTACGTGAATACAGTACGTCAATACCTACTTTGGGACCTTATTGGGGTTTGAATATAGTATATAGGGTCCCTGTGAGTAGCTCATCCTCACTTCTTCACAGCACATCTTGATGAATACATCAACCCAGCATCAGAGAGCATGGAGGATGCTGAGAGGCTCCGACAAGAGTACATTCTAGCCGTTCTCCAGCATCAGCATGACGTGAACCAAATGGCACTTATGTATTCGTTATGGATACGTCAGCTACAACACCGCTGTGGAAAAGTTGGACGTATTTGGACTCTGACAAATTTTGAGCTACTTTTCATATACACCGGTCGTCTGCGTCCTTCGAACGATCGACCCTTAATTTATACCAACGTATTATCGATATTTCATATGCTCCGACGCTTAAGAAATGCAAGATGCTGCTTGTTAATGCATTGGATACTGCTTTACCTATCAGAAGGATACAATACGGGATTCTGTAGGTGCGTGCTAGATCATTAACTAAAGGAGGCCACACACTGCATATATTGCATTAAAAATATAATGAGCTTATTTGTCCATCTTTCACATTACCATTTCACTTAGTATTTATTTGTGGACAAAAGCCGTAATACCTATTGTTACAGGGTTTTTTTTTTGGAGTCAACAAATAGTTTTTGTTGCTAAATTCAGCGCAGTTCAGAACCAGGTT
The DNA here is from genome assembly GCF_900634415.1 of Cottoperca gobio. Lineage (NCBI taxonomy): Eukaryota > Metazoa > Chordata > Actinopteri > Perciformes > Bovichtidae > Cottoperca > Cottoperca gobio. The sequence continues at coordinate 16,524,050 of NC_041361.1, forward strand.
GTGTTTTTACTACTTCCATGCCAGCGATTGTCTGTGAGAAATGTTTTTTTACCCAGTGAAATGGTCAGTCGTGATCTTTACTTCAATGAATCATTTGCCAGAGTGACCTGAAGTCGTATGTTCGTCACTGTCATGAAGCTTCATGACAAGATTTGATGCCTTAGCCTGGTTTAAGAAAATGGTTGCTTTGAAACTAGTGCAAGGCCAGAGAGTGAGCAATACACCAGTGAATTTCAACTTTTCAAAAACTTGTATAACACTTATCTCTCCTCGGTCTGAGATATCATTTGTCTGATGTTCTGTTCCCCTCAGGCCCAACACTGTATCTGCCAACATCTATTACAGTAAACTGGTTCAATATAGCAGAACTTCACAAGCTTTTTTAGTCCATCATATTAACCTAAAAAAGTTATGAGTAAAAACTCTTTATATCTGAACATCTCGTTCTGTTGTTAAACATGATATTATGTGGAGGTTAGGGTTCCCCAAAAAAACTGGGTACAAACTATGACAATACAGGCGCTGCATCCTCCAGTCCATATTTCAAGACTGAGTACACAAGACTATTCCACTATGAACAAAGGTTTTCATAAATGCAGCCTTCTTTGGCCAAACTTAGAGGACAGTGTCTCTTTTTCGGCCCTGAGGGTACAATGATCCATTATGGGCTATTACACTTTTTAACAGTGAACAGTACAAGTTAAGTTAAGAAAATATCAACTGAGCACCTTGAATTTAACAGGTACTTGTCTTCAGATGACCACCAGTATTAATGAATACACGATCAATTTAAAATAATCTTAAAAAATATATCAATTGAGACGTAGCATTCAGGATTCAGATAGATATATAACCCCAGATACTGAAAGCTTTCTCTGTATAAAGGTTTATTTTGTTCACGGAATTTTTGCTTTTTATTGAAAGAGGACAGAGAGAGGGAGGTATGACATGCAGCAAAAGTCCCAAGGCCGGCATTTAGATTTCTAAAGTTGTTGTAAAATCTGAAAAAGCTATCACTGTAAAATTACATTCGTATGATTTGCTTTGGCAAACACATTTTGCAGAAAGAAAATAAAGCCACTATGTTTACTCTTCTTATTTAGTGAAAAAAACACATAAATCTGCAAAACATACAGCCAACGCAAAATGTGAAAGGTTTTCAGCACAAACGTGTAATGGTAAAACAAGGCATCAGTAAACATGTCATTCATGACAAATAATCTAGTCCCAAGATCAAAGTGCCTCAATTTCATATAAAGAATGTACAAACAAAGCTGAAGTTTAAAGAAGGTGAGGTGAGTTAGCCAAATAAATATGTATTTAGCACGATGGTCAGCGGGAATCCCAGTGGGAGTGGTGGCAAAGCAGGAGAAGGAAAGAACAGGGCTAAAAGAAGAAAATTCATTATTTAGCGCAGTAGCCATGGCATGGCCATCGCCTCTGGGAGAACAAATCAGGACAGGAGGAAAATAAGCAGGACAGGAGAGGACGGAGGGCAGCGACAGAGAGGTGTGATCTGAAAACACAGGGCCACAGTGGGTGGGTGTGGAGGCTGGTTGGGTGTAATTAGTAGGACAAGCTTCTCACAGGGGCTCGCATCCACCCGGAGAGCACAAACAGACACAGGAGAGCCTTCCAGCTACTTATCCCAGCCCTGGGCACGTCTTACTGAATTGTGAAAGTGAATGATGGGCCCTGTGGAACACCATATGGCTTCAGCCTGCCTGAAGTAGATTACTCACTCTAGATACATAATACTTATCCTTCGGCATCGAGTAGCAATTTCAGTTTATTTTGTGAGCAAAAGGATTAGTAGTTTTATCTCTTCGCCACTGGGAAACATCTTCAGATCCCTATTGCAACTTATTGGCTGAGTGCTTCTGATACTGGGGGTGATCTAGGCTGGATGCAAGCTGGAATGGACTTTCAGTCCATCCAGCAGTTGAACAAAGCTTTCACTGAGCAAAGCCGTTTTTGGGTTTATATCAGGGGCTCCTGCATGGTGGACCAAAACCTTTTGCCTCAGACCTAGAAGCCTTCCAACAGAGCAATGGAGATGAGAAATTCGATAGAGAGTCCTGCAACTTTGTGTTTCATCCCGGTGGTCTGAGCCTGTCGCAAGCTGTTGTCTTTGATGTCGAAATGTCGCCCGTATTTCCTCTTTGACATGCATCACAACCGTTATTACCCAGCATTATCATCATCATTGATGCACAAGATTTGATGTCCAGCCAACTGTGAGAAATGTAAGATGCAGCCACCGAGGCTTTTGAAGCTGGGAAATTATTCGAGACGGAGAGCATGGCGAAATAAATAAATAAACTTCTCTGGGAAATAATTGTATTGTAGTTTGTCTTTAAGTGTATTCGATGTGTCAACACAGGATCCATCCCTTTACTCTGCCAGCATGAATACCGATTAGGATATCGGACTAACGCAACATCACAGCAATTAGATTTTTTGTACACTTGTTATTTACACAGGGGATTTTCTACGATTACCTCCCGTTTACATTGCCTTTAGGCTATTTATTTTTTGCTGGATTATAAAATGATCCTGTTATAATTGATAACAGTCACACACCGCCGCAGTGACCGTCCAAAGTCAGGTGATGTGTGGCCCACCTGCTGTGGTGGCGTTCATGAAGTTATGCAAGTCCTCTGTGACACGGCTGCTCTCCGTTCACCTTCTTTTCCTCATTTTATACAATCTCATGAAAAATATATTTAAGCACTTCTGGAATGCTGGATGCTCTGTTGCCCTGGCAACCAAATTCAGCCACCAGTATTAAGTGCCTGAGGCCTGGAGCTGGTACAATATTGCTTCACTTCTTTTTCTCTCCTACTGTTCTTTCATTTAGTGATATTGTTCTCTGTGCCTGTACTACAAACCACATCCAGTGACATCACGGTGCTTTTTTATTTCATTAATAAGTCATATAGTTACAAATAAAGGTTATTGGGATGGTGGATTAAAACCAGGCCCAGGCAATATCAGGAGGCTTTGCAATATGAGGATGATTTGCAGATGCACCCTGCACCGTTGGGTAAAATAAAGGTTGCATAAAGGTTATAGAAGTTACGGTTGCGACTGTAAGGTCACAGGTTCTAGTTGTCGGCCCAGTTGTAAAGATGTAGGTGGGTAAAGTGAGGTTTTCATAAAGCACTTACCCCACCAGCTGCCACTTCCCAGCAGGACTGTGTTGCTTGGATGTGTGAATATGTGGAGCTGCATGAATGTGAAGCAGGGTGTAAAAAAGGTTAAAAAAACCCACTTCTGGAGCGAGGACCATCTTGTTTTGCTTCTCTTGCAAACATCGACCCAGCATGCTCTTATGCCTTAATTAGGAACAGTATGTGTCACCGTGGCAGTCCTCGGAGACGAAGAGAGGGAAAAACAAGCGACAACACTCTCATTGCCCCTGCCCACCGCTCGAGCCATCAGGACAACATGCACTCTCTGAGAAACTTTCCACGACTCACACGCAGCAACATCTGAAATGGCCTCCTACAAGTTTGCTGTGCAATCAGAACGATGGCTGAAGTTTGTTTGTGGCTTTTAGGGGTTGGCTGGGCCACAGGCGTGCCCCTGGAAATGCCCTGAAGTCAGACAGAGGACGTATTTAAGATGAAACGACGATGTGCTGCTGTTGTCACAAGGCATCAGATGCAGTCACTTTGCTGTGCCACACATGCCTTTGCACACTATCTACTCAGACAATTGAAATTGCCCTACACAGCAAAAAAACAAAACAAAACAAAAACCTCATCTTGTATCCAGGCTTATCTATCTTATTTTAGAATGAATCAGATTAGTTAAATTACCTTTCTGAATAGGGTCATGTTTTAGTTAATTCAAGTGAGTTTAACTTCATGCCATTGAACGTGACTCTTTTTAAACAGTACTCAAGGGACAATGTCTGCATAATGAAGTGTTCATTTCCTTTCAATAAAAACTAGCATTGCAGTTTTGATTGTGAAGAATGGAGCATTATGTCTTTATTTAACAACTGTAGAAGTGCCTTGCTGTGGTTTGTCTTTTGGCTTCAGTGGTTTATGATGGCTCATAACGCTACATTGTATAAAAATGAAAATAGTTTTTGGCCGGTTCTCGAATGGTACCAAATGCAGGTTAAAACAAGCGTGACCTCTAGTGAGGTTATTTTTAATATATATCCATGGCAGGTGTGTTCAGAGTTAAGACAATGTACATCTAAGAGATGGCATACAAAGTCAATGCAAATATGTTCGTAACTCCACTTCATAAAGGTTACTGCGAAGAAAGGTAGAGGGGTCTGGAGGAAAATAACAGAAAGATTTGGTGTGTGCCTTGTAAATTGTTTCATAAGAGGCTAAGCTGTCACACAATAACATTTACACACTCCGCACACACACACTGTAACGTCTGTACAGTCAGTTCTTTAGCTAAGCATTGACTGCTGGCATTTACCTTGTTTCACAAGTACAATGTTTTTGTTTAGCAGAAGTTGCATAGTTAAGCCTAAGTCTTTTTTGCTTCATTGTTTTGTGTGAAGTGTTATTTATTTTTAACTAATAGAGCGTTGTGATCTGTTATTAAAATGAAAGAATAATGCTCGATTTTCCACTTAAAAATTGCTGAAAAGAAAAGAGCGTTTAAACATACTGGCATTTACCCTTAAATCAACAGTATTGTCACACTTCATTATACCGAGATTTTTTCTGCAGCATTGTTTAAAAAAAGTCACATTCAATGACATGAACCAAGTTGCTAAAATATTACCCTGTTCAGTGAGATCATTTGAAATATTTGAAATATTCTGCATTAGCTCATTTGATCTGTTCAACATTAGAACCAGTGGCCAAATTCCTTTGATTAAAGCAAGGTTAAAATGTGCTTGACATTTAGTTTTAATGCACCTTCAGAGTAGCACAAGTATAGAAGAGTCTTAAAGTCAGCAAACTGACTCTGTAATGTCAGATGTACAGCTAATATCTACCTAAAGTATGCTTTGGCTAGCATTAGCAACTGGTCGCACCAGACGAAGTAAGGCCATAGCAGAAAGATCCCCGAGTGTATTGCCAGAAAAGAACGTTAGTTAGCCTCTCTTTAAGCCTCAAACGAAGAACACAGATTCTGAGACAGATTCCTTTACATTACAAGAGAATAATTATCTGACAAAGAAATATGCTGAACATTGAGGTCTGGATCAGAATGGACATCCTTTGCCTGGTATGTCATTAGGAACCATGTTTGAGAAGCTGCTAGTCCATTACACATCCCGTCAAGTCTGTTGTCTCTATTGAAAAGACCAAGCCTGACAACACTGCCAGTATATCACTCTAGTGAGGAATAATTATTTTATTTTTGGGGTGAGATGATTTCCTATTTGTGACAAGGAATCAATGATCCCCTCCCGCAGTGTGTGGTCTAAGGGGTTATGTTGATGTGCTTTTTCTTCTGTTTAGACTGTTACAAAAGAAGAAAGGCTTTAGAAAATGTCCAGGTTTGTTGTTTATCCGCTGGTAGACAAAGCAGAACACGTGGTATTTTATTTACACTGACAGTGTAAAGTTCAATACAAGTCACCCACAGTGAAGTCCTTGAAATAATACAGAGACTCTTACAGGACGAGTTAAACCCAAACTTTGCTTGGTTCACTGCTTCCTTTAGCTTATTACTGGAGCTGATGTTAATGCTGTGTGTTTGATCACAGAAGACACTTTTCAGTTGAACTAAATTATCTAGTGTGTGGTATTTTAAATTCACTTCAATTGACTTTAAGCAGACAATCATAGGCCCTATAAAATATTCAGCTGAACAGACGGCGGTCAGTCGGTTGTCTGTGGCTATCTTCGGCCAAGCAGACAGTGTTGAATAAAATCATCAATGAGCCGTGGCTCCCTATTACACACTGGAACTTGCACATTTCAGTTTGTTGATGGGTCAATTCAGAAGCAATAACACTTCGATTATCGCCTCGACTACAATTAGGAAAGGCTTATCTGGAAACAATGACTCCTTCAGGAATATGATCTTTATTGCATTACATTTTAAACGGTGAAATTGAGTTTATCTTCCAAAAAGATAATACTACAGATTGCTGCTTTTGGCTATGGGAAAGGTGCCTTTTCTTAACCATCTCTTAATTTTCGATGAGAACATTTGCATAATAATCAGACTAGATTCTAAATATCAGTGAAAAGAGACATTTATACGAGAAATATAAACTTACTGGCTACTTTATCAAATACGAAAGAAAGTTATAGACCTCAGAATTTCCAGAAATCATACCCCATGGTCAACATTTTACAGCATTAGCCGTTGAATGCGTTAACATTTTATAATAACTTCAGTTTACACCGTTAATTCTCTAATTTCTGATTTTCCCCAGTGAATACACATTCAAAATGTCCTCTGTGTTAACCTGTTGTCTTGATAAATCCAGTATAATGTTTCCACTGCAGTCATTTCATCAGTACAACAAGTCATGTCAGACGTTCTACTTTGGCTTTCTCGCTGAACGATATTAAGTGACAATGAATACAACTCACCAGTCTCACCACTATTTTAAAATCCATATTTGCAAAAAGATTTGGAAAGGGAAGTGTTGAGGGTTGTTGAAAGTATTAATTAATGTATGAAGATAAGTACATCATTTGTAGAACATGATTTATGACTTTTTTTTGCTGTACTGATGGAAGTAGTACAGAAATATGCATTATAATTTACCTTGTGAGCTGTTGAAGTAGTCCAATTTGTTGTTTTGACATGCTGACCACGCCCCTGCTCATCACTTCCAACAGGTTAATGTCACAAAGCACACGTCTACTCAAGCTGGTTCCTCGAGCACAACAATAGAGTACAGTGCTCTCCACAGACACCAGATCTGAAACTTAATAGAACAACCTCAGGATCAAGTGGAGCAGAAGTTTAGCAGCATGAATGTGCAGCTGACAATCTGCAGCAACTGCATGAGGCTTCCACCATCATGTTGAATCCATGCCACAAAAGAAATCAGGCTGTTGTGGGGACAAAGGGGGGCTTGATCCTGTACCAAAAAGATCTGCATAACCAAGTATTGATAATGTAGATAATTATTTAGTTTTAGCCATTAGTTTGAACATTTGAACACAAACCATGCTTTAAACCCTTCGCTTTAGATAAACATCTACTAGTGCTGCCATTTCTCTGGAAGCTCAACCAGTGACTGGGTGAAGATCTTCCATGTGTTCTGCTTTCAAAAATAACACTCTCAGACATCTTCTGTCTATATGCAAATTGTTGTCTATGAACATAAAACCTGGCTGCAAATGTGAAGACATTAAGACAGATTTATTCTAAGTTTGAGCAGTATGGCGGGGAAAAAGGCAGAATGAGAGCAGACACAGCCCATCAGCTTACAGTCGCTGTTTACTTAATAGAACTCACTGAGCGAGAAACGCTGAGACACTCCGAGGTGAGAGAGTCAGGGTAGAGTGTGTGTGGCCTCCAACTTCTAGTCGCATACTAAATGCGGCTCGTTCACTCAGTGACTTGGGGATTCATGGTCATGGGTCACAGCAGGCCACACTATGTCTGGCTCTGGCAGGAAGTAGGAATCAAGGAATCAAGGTTGATAGAATGAAAATCAATCCAGTGACTTTAAGAGGATTTATTAGGCCGTATGAGGGCTCAGTCTACAGCTCTAAAGGCTGGCACCTAGCAATAATAGTAAACCATGATTCAAATCTCAGACACATTTTCAAGATCATAAGAACTTCTGTTATCTTTGGGGATGTTAGGAGTGCTAAGTCATCGCCATGTATGTAATGTGAGAGTTGCTGGGACATTCACTGACTGACGTGAAAAGACAAATAATCCCAAAACACGTCAACCTTTTGTGAATTCTCAAAATGACTGTCATATTGTTTTCGCTGTTAGGACCGCCTTATTTAAGATGGTTTGGTGTGTGCCAGCTTTGGGAGTAAATATTATGGTGTAGATTAGCGTCACTCATCACTGGACCAGTTTATCATCCAATGCGTCTATGCTGTAGGTACTTAGCCCTAAATAACATGAGTTATACCTGTTGTTTTAAATTGACAAATGGGTAAGTAACCTGAGTCATTTGTTTAATTATAATCTATTGTAAGGATGAAGAACTGTGCCAAAGTATCCTGCCAAATACCTCCAGTCACAAATCTTTTGTCTTCATCTTTTGTAATCAAACTGGCAAGGCTTCATTTCTCTCTACTTCATAAAACAATCTCTTGGTAAAATTGTGTTCCTCACTCCACCTCAGACTATACAATGCTTTTGTTTCCTTTTTTCAAAATGCATTAAAGAAACAACTGTGCTGTTTAATCTAAATGAAATAGCCCCAGTTGCAAGCAGTAATAACAATACACAATAAGCAATAAGCTGCTGCCTCAAAACAAAATGAAAGCCGTAAATATCCTGTCTGCTCTGAGTGCCACTCCTTTGGTGCGGGGACAAACGGGGTTCTCTCTCTTTCACACCAAAATCATTAACCCTAATTTAAAACTATTACCATGAGTTAAAGAAGAAAATGCCATCATAGCATTGCTGATTTTTTATCCCAGTACTTATTTTACACAGGGCTTTGTTTTGTCAGATGGCAAGCTTAATGGCATCTTCTTTTTCGTCTTGTGGCATAAATACACGCCTGCCACTACAGGAGACGACACCTTGTTATCTTCTAACAACTCCAAGTCTTCTGCTATCTTTTGTAATTATCTGTGCTATTATGCACAACAGCACCCTGCCAGACATGTTGGGCTTTTTGCACAATACTGGCACATTGAGCTATAACAGCAATTAGTGCTGGCTGGCATATCTGCACCATCATTCGCTATTTCGTCTGCTGTTATTTTGCTGCACAGTTTGGTATTTAATCAGAGCTGGAAAAATCATTTAATGCTTCAATAAATAAAAAATATTAATACTATAGTGGAATAATACTCTATTACAAGTAATCAAAACTTTTTCCAACTCATTTTGAAGAATGGTTCCCTCACTCACTTTTCCATAAAAACCATGATGGCAATCTCACATGGTCAGAGCTAGAAACGCTTCCAACGTGGTTAAAGTCTGACTTGAGAGATGTCACATCAACAGAGATGCCACAGCAGGACGAGGTTAAATAAAGATTTGCCCATCTTGCTGTGCCTTCTAAGGAGCACAGTAATACATTTCTCATGTTCACTCTCATGTACCAGGTGCCAAAACCCTCCAGCAAGCTCTATCCGTAATGGTCTTATCACGTTTAAATGGAGCCATTACAGAACATTTACATACCTGAGACCTCCTGTATGTTTCGATGCTGAAAAGCCCTAATGATGGAGCCATTTTAGAGATTCTATGTCTTCTATGTTAGCCACTTAGCGGCAGCAGAACAAGTTTAACACACTTATTATCACCATATAAAGTTGGTATGGGAAATGTGTTAGCAAACAGTTGCCTACTTACACATCCAGCAGCTATCCAAGTGGAGTCATGTTTTGGCCTCTTGCCTAATGTATTAACTCTCCTCGACAAGCGACCTCTTTCACATTTCACATTATACATTTGATCCATTGTTAATATGACAAAATATTGTTTTATTTCATTCTTTTTTTGCTTTAAAGTTACAAAGAGGAGTTTTTATTTTGTGTTGATTTTGGCTTTCCCTGTGGAAAAAGGCGGTAGTGTTTCCGAGCACCAGAGTCCCTTTAGAAAACCTCTCATTTTACTGCAGCAGGTTCTGGCAGTCTGACCCATTCAGTCCCAGTTCTGGTTCTCCCATACCACCTCTCCTTCCAGCAGGGCCTACAATACGGCCTGGGCTTCCAGCACAGTGGTGCAGGTGTTGGCTCTCAGCTCTCCACCTTCCTCTGGAGCTCAGACTAAGACAAAGACAAACAAAACCAGATCTCGGTCAGAGGCCGAGAGTATGAACTGAAGGAGTTACTATTGAAAAATGAATGCAGACTTAATGTTCACTGTTACGATTACAAAATCCTCCTCAGCCTCCTAAAACATTTTAATTTTGTTCGGCTAATAACGGAAACCATTAGAAAAAAAAGTCTAAAGCACTGTGTTTGCAAAGATAGTTAGCTGTTGTGGAAAGTGTACATGTTTTTTTGTAAAGATTCAAAACCACTAGTATGATAATTTAAATACCCCCATATGTATCATTCCTGTGTACACACAGTACACACCGCACTTTAGAAGGATCCATAAATACTTAACGTTTTTAAAAATGCAACTATCGCTCAAAGCACAATATCTGCCTCATGCCATGTGGAGTTTATCGCTCCTCTGCTGGGTGTAAACAGACACCACAAACAAAGAACTCAGACAGCCTTGTGTATAAAGTTAAAACCTCAAGGTGCTTTTCTGTTGGAGTGGCCAGACAGTTCTGCATTCAGTGAAGTGCGTCGACACAGACGTCGCTCTCCTCCAGTATTGAGAGAGCTATTCAGCTGTCTAGTTGCTTTAACAATACAACGCTTTCTCCAGCTAAGAAATGTGATGTTACTCGGCTGGAGTTATTATACATGCTTTGCTCTCCTGGCAGGCTTCACACAGGTCAAACGCAATTATTCAGCAATGCTCGGTGCGGGCTTATTTAGTTTGGATGGTTACAAAGTGAGAAATGTTTGGACACGGCTGGTCTGCAGGGTTTGTGTACTCTCGGTGTCCTCAGGGCAGCTGCATGCTCCTGTTAAAACAGGGATTTGGAGGGTGCTTTTTCACCTCGCCACATGTCACCCGTTGATACACAATATGCCTTGTAGGCCATTCTGCTCCCCTTCACGCTCCTGCACACATAAACAAACACAAGCTTGCATATGCACAGCCGCACACATAAACACATGCATACATTCACACTTCCTTTGAATTCATCCTGTTCAGGATTTTACATTTATGTCCTTTTTGATACAGATATTTAGTGTTGGTCAACCTAAAAGCAGAGTCCTCCTCACTTCACTGAGTCAAAACAAAACTGTGCAGAAAGGTCAGCAATGTGCTCGACATTGCACCGCTCAGATAATGCTACCACATGCCCAACATATTCAAATCAACTGACAATACAAAGTGTCTGTTGCAGCAAGGGTCTTGATATCATTAACCTTTTGATTAACCTTTTTACTCTTGTAGCTGATGTGGCCTCCAACAGGTGGCTGATGGGATTTGACTAAAACTTTAGTATTTCAGCTGTGGATAGCCAACATAGTGCAATTAAAAGGCATAGAACAATGTTTGAATTACTACAATATTACTGTACACTATAGGGAAGAAATCCTGTATCCTGTTAATGTGTTTGAGCACGGAAACACTATATCCCAGTTTCAGAAACCCGAATATGCTAGCTGCAGTAAACCGGGATACTATTGCATGTATACATCTTATCACAGTTTCTGCGCCAGCTTGGCTTCAGCCAACCGAAACTCTTCTGAGTTTTTTCTTTCGTTAATGAAAGAGGCTGCGTATCAACTTCAACCCTAGAGGCAAAACAAAGTCTCCCGCTGTGCTTCGCATCAATATTTCCCGTCGCTCATGTTTCCCATTGCTGGTTTGTCTTTGTAAACACCGAAAGGGCTAGAGCAAATAGCATGCGGAATTCAGTAACAGGGATACTAGAAATGTATCATCATCATCATACACCAGGCTTTTCCATAGAATTAGATGTTTCTTAAATTAAGTATTAAACAGATAGCTGTCTTCTCTGTGGGGAAAAGCCAACAACAATCCTTCTTCCCGCACATGATCATGTCTTGATACAGGGTGTGCACAGGAGAAGAGGGGCTATTCACAGACGGGTGGGTTGTCAATGTGTTTGTCAAAGAGAGAGAGAGAGAGTTAGATCGGGCCAAGGAGGGGCAGAGCCAATCAATGCGCTGCACGCAGCTCCACAGTGAAATAAGATCTTACACATTTTAAATAGGCTACTACATAAAATGGAAGATCAACTAGTGGTTGTCAATGTTGTTATTGTGGTGGGCTGCCACAATTAAATCAATGTGTGTGAAACACTGCACAGAGAACCACTCTCAGTGGTTCCCTGCAGAGAATGTGCGATTGTCAGGAGACCCTTCTCCCGAAAAAAGAACGCACATATATGGGAGGGGCAAAGATCGTCCACTAGTTCGCGATTTTACAAGTCAATCGATCACGCATAGCGTTGTTCTCTCGGACAGATAAAAAGATTTCTGCGCTTATGCTTCAAAATGGCGTTGATATACCTGGGCGCCTCACCCAAGTGAAGTCTGTTTATAGGAAACTGCTTTGAATAAAAAGTTTACATTCATTAATAAAACATGAATGATGAATAAAGGCGATAGACTAATACAACAACTGTACAACACTGTGCACTCTCTTCTGTTGTTGAGTTGCATCATAAAGCACAGCTGTTCCTGTTATTCCATTTATCTCCCCGTACTCTAAAGTGTACAAATGAAACACAATTTAATCTCAACCAGTTTAGTCACGATTCTGCAGTCAGTTTGTGGAGACTGCCCTCAACAGAAAACATTACTGCCATTTTTGTAACTTTCCGAAGCACTTCACACAAAGGTCGGCCAGTGGTGTGAGGCAGGCTTTAAACTTTTCTCTCAGTTCTCTTTTTTTTCATACTTCAAACAACTACTCCCATTAGTTTTTTATGTGTACAACCGAGTGCAACACAGTGAATGCCTATGATGAGAAACGTGTGCCATAGAGTGTTTGGAGAGCGGTAATTGAGGCATTGGAGAACTGCTGAGAGGAGGCCTTGATGCCTTTCATCCCTCCTTCAGATGCGGTCATTCAGAGCACTCCCACATAGCCTTAATGCAAACTGTATATTTTATGTGTTATATGTGATATTTTTTGACCAATTGTTAGAAATTGTTTTAATTTTGTAGTGTATCATGTGTGAAATAATCAAAGTCTTATTCTCCTATATTTCTGTGAAAAGTTTGTTGGTTTCTTACACAAAAACATCTAAAATCGTTGCTTTTATACTATGGTATCTTGAATTCAGGTAAATATAGTATCTTGGAGTTAAAGAGTGTGGTGCTAAATTGTATATTGTGAAGAAAATATAGAAATGCATGCAATTTAATTAGATTTAGCGTGTTGTGGAGACTGGAATGGTTTCTGAAAGTGAAGTTGTTGTGCTCACGTCCCACCCCGACAACCCCCACACTTTTAAAATGGCTGCTTCCCCTCTGGCTGTCTACATTCATATCATCCACTTACAGACAGCGTTTGTGCACAGGCTCTCACCCTAGCATGAAGTCAGGGCCTCCAATTACTAAATATCGCTCTTCATCAGTCGCTTCCAGGTAGGCTTGTTGAGCGTTTGGATGGACGCCCAGCAGCACAGCTAAGTTATATCAATGAAGCTGTAATGATAGAGGTCAGCTGTATTCTTGTTTATTGTTGTCAAGCGCACACCATTTAAGCCGAGAGCAAGGTTTGTGGTCCGGCTTGTCACAGTCGGTGGAGGCTTTTTTAATAAATCTTACCTGAAGTGAATCTATAAAAGTCCACAAAGGACAGGTAACTCTAGGCAGTGGCTATACAGAACATATCTTCACTATCGCTTCAGGCTTTGCATATGTTTACTACAGCAACTCCTTTCTACTCCATCCAGTTATTTAAAGCAAACATTAATGTTCACCTCATGTGTTGACTTATGAGTATTATAATTATAGAAAATGAAGAAAATCAGACGAAAATCAGACGAAGATCAGAAAAGAAGTTGTAACATCATGTCATGTTATTGTGCTTCAATTGAACACCAATCTTACTGCTCAGTGGTTTAACATCACCCTCAGTAACCCAGCACACCAGTGAAGCTGTGCAGCGCATTGGCAGAATCTTAATGCCTCCGTTTGAGCGCTCGCTGCATCACCGTCGCACCACTGCCAATTTTACACATCTGCCAACGAAGTTAGTAATTCCAAAGCTTTTTTTTTGTTTGCCCGACAGAGATTGTTTAAGGCTGTCAAGTTATTTTCTTCAATACAGTACAGATAACCCCCCTTCTAGCAACTCTATTCACAAAACGACTGCATCCAAATCATTCTGAAGCAACAATGCAGGTTTCTATGGGACTCTGTTTCCAAACTGTGATCGATGAGGCTGGGAGCGCTTTGAAAACCAGGGGCTTTGAGTATTATGGCAGGGTTTTTGTGGTGGGGAAGCGAGGTGGTGGCTGCTATTGATCGTCTTGTGTTTGGAGACAATAATCAGGGAGGCTGATGTCAGACACACAGTGGATCTACCTCGAAGGAATTGATTGCTTTGAGCTGCTGGCCATTGGTATTCTTGTGCTGGTTGACAATGGCAGACAGGGCACTCAGTCTTTGAGGGTCAGCGACGAGGGGGAGAGAATCGGTTGAGAACATGGAGAGGATGGGGGCGGCTGGTAATGGAGAGGAGAGGGAAGGTAGGACAAAAAAAACACCAGAAGAAAGATGGGAATAAGCCCAGCCGTGCTGTCATCTCCACATGGCTTCTGACAACAATCCTCAAAAGACGAAATGTTTCGCTGCAAGAGTGGGTATATTGTGCAATGCACTCTGAATATCCAAGTCTTTGGGGTCGTTTTCATATCGTAAAAAGAGTAAGAGATGAATAAAGCAGTGGCATATTTATCCTTTGGAGAACTCTCTTGACGGATTGTTGTGGGATTCCAAAATCCAGATCCCAAAACCTGTTGAACCTTATAAGCGTAAGATAAAAAGGATTCTGGGGTAATAGTTCTTACTGTAGCAACAGTCATTCTTTGAGGTTTTATGATTAATTACATTAGTATTAGTGATGACCCTTGTGTAAGAATGTATGAATGAGGAAGTCAAAAGGCAACACAAGCTGTCAGATAGGAGGATAGGATCTTTTTACGGGGCTAGCCGGGCTTGCACAACTGTCTGGGGTTTGACAATGTTGTGTTGTGAAGTTCTATTAAAAAATATTGAAAATGCCATTTGTTGTATTTTCAATGTCGTAGATCCATTGTGTTTTCTTCATTCAAAACATTTCCTCCTTGGCACAACCTGGCACCTACATAACCCAAGATGTTACTCTACTGACCCAGGCAGTAGTGGCAAATGTAGCATCGAGCTGCTAGCCTCACAGGTGAGGAGTGGGCAGCAGAGGTCTGGTAAACTCACTTCTTTCTAAATCCAAAACCCCCAGATCGTTTTTTATTTTCAAACTTGTAGTTTTCAGCCTTAACCAATGTTCAATGTTACAACTTCTCTCACATATACAGTAGTACCAAGCTAGTACCAAGCTCTGCAAATGGGCCTTGATGGGTGAAACTGGTGAAATGTCTCTTTAAGTGTCCACATTAGAGTGTGGCTCATAATGCATTGATTGGTCTTAAAGTTCCTTAATTAAAGTGCAGGGAAGAGATGACAGAGTAATACTTGTTGACATGATTTTCTGCTCGTCCCAGTTAAAGCTCTTGTATTTAGAATAGCCAAGAGAGAGACACTTTGTGTAAAGACTTTTGCAGCGACGCTAATGTAAGTCAATATCACGTGATGCCATATGCTGTAGTCACTGTCAAACAGCAAAACGCTGCTGTTTTCCTCCACCTTGCAGTTTTCGTTGCAGAATGCGCCTCAAGGCAAGTCTCTGGTGAAGAGAGACCAAGCATCATGACTCATTTGTTTATAAAAAGATGACGGCTGTCTGCCACAGATCTGTCAGAGCCCATGATCAAAGAGGATGCATGCTAATTTTTCAGGAAGGAGAACTTACTTCATGCGCTGGCACAGCCGTCAGGTGCAAAGCCGACGGCGGCAAAGCTGCCGTTTATTTCCACTGAGCACATGATGACGAGGCTGTGACAAAAAGCTAGTGTGCGGATGACATTAGTGTACCGCTTGAAGATGTGTCAATGGGTACTGTATCCTCCTTTTCCCTGGTGCTTAATTTCCTGCCGGTTTGTACACTGTCAAGTGTCTATTTTACAGTTAATTTAGTTGTTTTTGTGCTCGATACTAAGCAGGTTGCATGCTCCTTTTTGTTCCAGTTGTCTAGTCTGAAAGATGTTTACAGCTAAGCAGTTATTGCTTCACATAATGCAGTGAGCTGTCTGCACTGATGTTGCCTTTCCTTTTTTGGTTAAATCATTTTACTGAGGGGATTCTTCTTGATATAGATGATCACAGCTTTCCTCCATTACACCTAGAGCCATGTCTCATCTCTTTTGTAATCTTCATCCAACTTTTCCGACTTCCTGAGTGCAAAGGAGGAGAAAGTAATATCTAACCGAAGTTATTAAAGATGCGCTAACATTAGCCACAAATAGCTCTTACAACACCAGAGCGATTTATGCTGTTTATTGCAACACCCCCGAGTGTATTGAAGAGTAGGAGTTTGCTTTACTAACCAATAGTAAAAGTCTTGCTTTAAAACTTTATTTTAATCATGATTAAAATTGAAAATGGTATAAAACAGTGGCGAAAACTCGGGATGGGTTATGATATTAGAATTTTTGATGAGTCATTGAATGTAATAGTTTATGTGACTATCGTCTTGTCCTAAAAACATATTTTCTGTTGTTTTTACCGGTGCCTGCGGAGCGGTGAGCAATTTGAGTGGAGTGGGAGCTGGTTGAGGGGGAGAATTATAGAATAGTTCCCAGTGAATATCAAATAATATTTTTGCTTTATATGCCCATCGCTAGTAATAACAGATCGCATGACCATTGCCACTCTGAAGCTAATGTGGATGGACTAGTGATCAGCATCAGGAGCTGGAGGCAGCAGACTACAGGGGGAGCTAATACAATTTAGGGACGGCTTCTTTGTGACGAGCAATACTTTTAGTAATACTTTTTAACGTGAGGATGCGGAGGGATTAACCACTAACATTTTAAATTGATGGGATAAAAGAACACAGGAAAATATATCAATGAATTAAAGTGAAGAAGATGCCTGTCTGAGTAGAAGCAGATAATAAAAGAAAATACTGTTCAAATACTTGTGATACTAAAGGAAACTAACAGTTACCAAGCAGTGGCAAACATTTTGAGATGTGATGATGCACTTACTTCACTTTTTCCAGAGAATGAGTGGGTTTTTAGGACTTGGAATAATGACCTTTTAAAATCATGGGTTCCCGGTCCGTTCTGACCTGGTGAAATGAGAAAGAACGAGCTTAAAGAATCCTATACTCTACCATCTTGTACTACAGTTATCTTGCTTTTATATTAAGGAAACACTAATGCCATCAGAATAATTTAAACAATGCCATAATTACATTACAATTCAACACATATGAGCATACAAGTCACATTCACTATGTCTTTATGGGCAGCAGACAGTCTCTCTGAAAAGCTCAGAAATCACCTTTTATGTTTTATCTTAAAAAAATATTTCTCAGGTCGCAAAGATTTGAAGAAAAACCTCGACACATTCCTAAAACGCTCATATCTGATCAGATGATGCTGTATCCACAACATTTGAGCAGATGTGTCACATTTTATTTATCTGCTTTTCTTTATCCCTCTCTCTTGAGTCATTCTTATCTGAGCTTTTCAGGTTGGCTGCAGCATTGTGAGAAAGAACAAGGTTAGTGTACTGTATGTTGGAGAAAAATAAAGACTTTTACAAGTCTGCATTTCCTCCCGCTGACTGGGCTCTTCCTGCTCACATTTGAATGAAGTAATTGCTAGAGTACTTGCTCCATTGCGCCTCCTGCAATGTCATCCTTAAAGGGACGCAGAGGAGTGAGTGAAAATTGGAGTGGCCCCAAGAAATACTGCTCTTTAGTTTCCCGTGCCTTGGCTTTGCCATGTATTGCAGATTTATATATTTTCCATGAAAGTAAAAGGTTTAAGGTTGGCAGCAGTTCAACTGTTCCAAAGTGTACTTGAGGTACTCTGTAAATCTGCTTATGACACAGGCACAGGCTCTTGGCCCACTTACATTAAGCAACGCAGGCGAGAAGTAGAAGCTTATTATGACTTGGTATTTGCAAAAATAAATTGCCTTGCTGTTAGATCCTGACCTTTACCTTCAACTAATGGTGAATAAGTGCAGCCTCACAATGTGATGCATTGCTCTGAGCCACAATGTCACTCTGAACTCAGACTACAAAGTAGATTTTCACCCTACCTTAACTTTCCTGTGAGCCATGTTCAGCCACCTGCTCTGTTAGATTAACACCAGCAGGTTCATATTCTGTTCAGACGCATACTATATGACAGATCCCATCTCATGGACGGAGATTTACGTTTACAATTTTGGTGCACCCCAATGTAAGGCAAGAATAATGTTATCATAACAAATAGGATTGATGGCCACAGCTATATATGAAAGCACATCCTTGTTCCTCATCCAAGCTAACAAGTTGTTGCCAGGCTAATGTTTTCCTGTTAATTCTCAGCCATCTAACCTTGTTTTTCAAATGCAGTTGCAGGATTGATTTATTCATTTTAAATTAATTCATGTTGAAAAACAGTGTGCTCTTATTTTGAAATAACGGCAACATGAGTAGAGAGATGAACCCATGAGCTTGTGATCGGCCACTCTTATGATTGGCACTAATGTGAGAAAGGCAGTTCACAGACTCATGGATATAGTTTTCATTCTTTATCTTCCTGCATTGCTATTGTTGTCGTGTTTTCACACGGGCTAAAA
The DNA here is from genome assembly GCF_900634415.1 of Cottoperca gobio. Lineage (NCBI taxonomy): Eukaryota > Metazoa > Chordata > Actinopteri > Perciformes > Bovichtidae > Cottoperca > Cottoperca gobio. Next base: position 16,542,658 of record NC_041361.1, read on the forward strand.
ATGTTTCCAGACTTCCATTGTTACTGCATATACAATTAGTAATTATGAATGGATGGGGTTAGACTGCGATTGTTGTTGTGTGCATGATTGGTGACGTTCTCACTATTGTATTTGCCTACAGTTGTTGTTGCTGTGTTGATTTATGAAGCTAGTGCCACCAATAAACATCCTGTCTTCTTTCTCAGCCTGAGAGCTCAAGCTTACCACAATATCTCACCTTCAACAAAGTTTAACTGGGAAATTAAATTCTAACAATATTTAATTGTATGGCCAGTTTTAATCCACTACTACTACTGTGATTCCAGAGACAGGGGTCTCTTCTGTGATTATGTTACGCCAGTATGTAGATTAATTAACGTTGTCATTATGTTAATAGAAAACATAATCTGATTATTATTATTATTATTATTATTTATATTTATATTATATTTATATTATATTTATATTTATATTATATTTATATTTATATTTATATTTATATTTATATTTATATTCTTATTATAATTGTCCCCTCCAAATTAATTAGCTTTTGCAAATTAGTTGTATATAAATGTAATTTATTTGGAGACATTGTTGCCAGTTTTTAGTGTATTCCTTGTTGGCTTAAACATTTGAAACTGAAAGTTCATTATTGACCTTGAAAACATCAGTCGGCATAACAAAACCTCCACAAGGCCCACTTAAGTCTATTTAAATAAACATCTAAACTCTGACATCTAGAAGTCCATGATCACGCAGTAAAGTCCATCTGCTGAGGAAGGTCATGTCATTGGGAAGAAAGCACCAGACAACTAGTGGTCTTATGATGCGGGCGTTTTGCAAACTGTTATTTCCCAGGTCACGAATGAACCCTCACTCACAACCTGTTTGCTATTCTGTTGTGTATTTTATTACGTATAGGTAGTTATCTCTTTCTTTAAAAAAATCTAATTGTACGGGTGAAACAAATCTCCAAACCCATGATTCGGTTCATACCTCAATTTTGTTTGTCAGTGTTTTTGTATTTTATTACAAAACAAGCTAACCACATACGAAGAATAGTACCAAATTAAGTTTAAAAAGCGTACATTTTCTTTAAACATTGGGAATCAAACTAGCATCCAGGCAGATGCTGCTGCTTCAAATGTCCAAATTGGCCTCATTTATTTTAGGGAAATGACCTTCACTGACACTAACAACTGCAACACATCAACGTGTGAAGATGGATGACACTGGGGCACGGGAAAAGGTCGCAGTAAACAAGCCTTGACTTTACAGGACGCAAGCAGCCTGGATGACACAGCAGAACCCCTGCAATAATATTACACGTATTAGGAGAGCACTAGTGAATTTGCCAGAAGTGACACAACAGAGAGACGCTTTTTGAAAAGTTTGGACTCGCTAAGTTTCTGAAGAGGGTTTGACATCAAAAGAGTGCCAGATGGATCTTTCATCTCTATGTTTCTGTGCTTTAAAAATAAGTCAGCGTTTAATGCACATCTCAAGCTGCACAACTCTGCACAACCCCTCTGTCTCCTGAATGCGTGTAGAAAAGGTGACCTTGCGGATGGAAAGAGAGCATCAGCTATATGCCCATCACGCCGATGAATGCAAATTCATACCAGTTGGCCAGTCAGTGTCGCTCAGCAAAAAGCTAATTAAAATGAGGAATGAGAGGAGAATGTACTCAGTGATTCAACTTACAAACAAAGAACCTAAGATGCAAAATAAGGCTGCGGTCCAGGCTGTGAGCAGAAACATGCCAGTTGGCAAACTAGGCACTTAGGCTCCTGCTGGGACGTCTAGCAGGGAAGCTGGGTCTGCAAGGACCATAAACAACAGGCCCTGTGGTGACATCTTCCGAGAACGCCGCACTGTAACCTGATTTGTGGATTTAACTTTGTGACCCCCCTCAGAAAAAAACATAGCCTCTCAGCAAATATGTTGAGGTTAAATATACAGCAGTGATAGAAATTGCTGTAAATACAGCACTAAAATAAAAGTTGTGACATCTGTCACCAAAAGCTCTTACTGTTTCCAACTCTGCTTCAGTTGTGCCAAGTCAGCATTGTTAAAGTGTTTGTCATTCACTAAAGAAGCCTGACATTCATTTATCGATTTTAAATAACCATCGCATCTAAATCTTTTGAACAGATAAGGTTATATTTTATTGTTATATGAAACTAGATTTTATTTGGGATATTGTGTTTGTAAAGTTTTGGTTAAGTATTGTCCTTTCCTGATCTTAAAGGCTCTCTCAGGCCACATACAGGCTGCCTTAACCTGCAGACTCTACTCAAGGTTGAAATTAATCCTTCTGTTGCTTATGCAGCATTTCCAAGTCTTCTGTTAGGCTACTGCTATTGGAGAAATTTGATATAAATCTATATATCTAAGTACCCCAGACTTCCTTTTTTTATCCCCACTTCTGAAACCAAACCTACACTACTGGTTAACTGAAAGATTTCTCTGAAGTTATGTAAGTCTGTACCACACAAATAAAAGCGGAGTGAATGCCTCTGACTTGGCTTGACTATGCACATTACTAACGATGTTTCTCAAAATGTTATTGTGCATGTACATCTGCTTAAAGCAACATTACTCAACCTCAAAATACCATCACTTTGAGTCATTCAGTAAAATGTTTTGGCAGGCTGGCCGATTCCTACTCGTTGCTCTTTTGAAAGCATAAATCTGAACACAATTAAAGCTTAGAGACTTATTTATACAGCTCTCTTCAAAGCCAGGGTTGCAGAGTGTTTCACAGTTACAAATGGAAGAATGGAAGCAAGTCTGTAAGTCTAGTCCACACGTAGACAGGTTTTCGTTTGTTTAAATGTAGCATTCCGTCCCCTCCCAAACAGTGCTTTATGTCACTAAAACTGAGCTTCTGTAAAACTCCTACGAGGGTGAACATTTTCTGGAACTCTGTCTTCAGTGCTGACGTGTAGACTCTTCCACTATATCGAGGAACAGAGGTGTCAGAATGTGTCGCAAAGGTCACTGCTACCTTATCCAACACTCCCACGAAAGAGACCCCGCTGCCATCATCGGCGGTTGCCTTTGTGTGTGTGGTCCAACCTGCCCACTGGGCTTGACAGCGCTTTAATGGTGTTTTTGTGTTTTCATGTGGTTTTCATGTGGACAGGGAGTCTTTTTCAAATGAAGGAGAAAAAACATTGTTTTCAGAAATACCTGTGTACATGTGGGAAAGGTCTAAGTATCACAGAAAAAAGGTATGGACTGTTAAAACAATAAGAACAAATCGAGGGAAGGAAGCATCAATGCAATGCATTTGACGACATATAGATCTTGAGAGTCTTAACTTTTGCAACCAGGAGTGTTTTTTGATGACCTGCGATACTGTGATGGAACTTAGCTAAGGCGAAGAAAGTATGAGTGATTCAGTCCTAATAGAGGAGGAGGCCAGTGCAGCAAGGCCAGCACCAGAGAAATATAGGAATGTTTTGAAGTTGTAATCGTGCAGCAGAAGTTGGAACTAACTGTAATCTCCCACTCCAGCTTCTTGGCTTTAACAAGAGGAGTCAAAACAATGGATGATTTGTTCTAGCTGTCAGAGAGACCAACTTGGTAGCAAGGGAACCTAAGTGCTGATGTTTAAATCTGAAAAGGTAAGCATTTCTCCACATACTTTCAGGGAAATACATGAATAATGAAACACAAATGAACTTTTATTATGTACCCTTTTCACACGCTCAACACAGTTTAATCGGTGCGAGACCTAAAATCGTCCCATCGCAGATGTCCTATTTGAATGCAGCTCAACAGCGACTAACAATTTAACGCCCTCCATGTGCTGGATATTCCCGTTTATGCTATGTTATAAAAAATAATAACTACCCTGCTATCCTTATGCTGGTAAAGGTTGAAAATCTAAATACTCCTACATGGCCCTTTAGGGCTGTCTGAGCTGCTCAGTGTGGTCGAAAGGTGATGGAATCAAAAGTTATCCAAAGTTTTGGGCACTTAAAAGTAAATGGGCCAGTTCATGCTCAGTGCTGTATGTGCAAAGTCAATGGAGCTGTCCAAAGTGCTGAACACATTGTGAGGCAGTGGCACTGTCCATGGTATCTGAACTGCAAAGCCTTAAGTGTTCTTCACATTTTTAGCGTTATGCAGGAAGTCATAAACATTTCCGTACCCCACACACACACACACACACACACACACACACACACACACACACACACACACAAACACACACACACACACACACACACACACACCCAGAGGCAAGACATTCAAAAGTACTCAAAACGGTATTTGAATGGCCAATAACATTGAAGTGGTCTCAGTTCAGTATAGATTTTGACCACATATTTGAAAATCCTACTCAAAAAACCAACGGCGAGAGTCAGATACTCGTATCACTCGCCCAAATTGAGGCCAAGCTACTTCATTCCAGATTGTAGTCATTACCTCAACCTGTTTTGAATAATGTGTCGCTGATAGCAGTGTGCTCTGGGTAAATATAAAAGGAGAGCAAGTATCGCCTTAGGGGCGAGCGGAAACTGGGAAATGAATGTATCAATCAAAATGTTGGGATCGGTTATGAGTCCCAAAGGACAAATGAAACCCACAACGAGGGGATAAAAAAAGGAGCCATACAACCACACAATAACACAACAATGCACAGCAAAGGATACATTTGATAAAGATGGCAATCTCCAAAGACTCCTCGGGCCATGACTAAAAGATCTTGTTCAATAGAAGAAAACAGAAGTGGGGGAAGGAAGCGAGGTAATAGAACAATAAACCTTGTCCGCAAAGAAGAACAACAAAGCAATAAAGCAACTTTTGTGAAGTTGTAAATGCTAATGACATAATTTAACACGTTGCAAGATTGCTGTACATTTCCAACTCTTTGGAATCTTTCTAAATTCCCAGGGGTATGTATGTGGTTTTAGAAATTTGCATCTGAGCCTCATTTACATTTGAAAACACTGAATCTTAATTGCTGCTGATGATCTGCTCTGTGTATATTACTGGCTTTGTTTCACAGCACGGGTTTACAGTATGTGTCATAGCTCTCACTACTTTTACTGATCCCATCAAACATCCTATATAGCTGTGGAGTGGCGCTAACAGGTAATTTCAACATGTTTTATATATAGTGCAGGTAAAACTTCCTTTTGGAAAGTGCTGGAGATACGGGCTGTCGGGCGCCGTGCAGAGCCTCTACAAACAGAAACAGAAATGAACTATTTGATCTTCTAAAAATGATTAATTATGGGCATTCACATTGCTGACCACACATGGGATAACTTTTACAGATGAAGTTATCCGTTAGCTTGCTTTCGTGTGTTAGCTGGTTTCAACAGTTGGCTTTTCTTAGTTTTTACAGATTGTTAAAGTTGATATGGCTAAAATGTTCACAGAGCAACATTAGCATTTATTTGGAGTCGTGTTTTTGTCCACCTGAGGAATCTAATTAAATGTTCACTCCTTTTTTTTTTTAGCTCTGAGGGAAACAGCTGGCTCTCTAGCTGCTAAATGCACCGCTGTCTGTCTGTGCTTGATGTTGGGCAGGTAGTATACAGTGGGGTTATCATTACTTTCTCTTCATCCTGGTGAGAGACTCCTTTCACATTAAACAGAGCCATTTGATCTATTGTTTACATTAAATGTGGATTAGTGTAGTGTAGGGGAGTAACTTTACTTTCAAACATATGATATTAGTCGAACTCCTGTTCTCCACACAGTACAGCAAATGCAACAATAATGTAAGTCTGTAGCTGAATTTACTTGAGCTTCATCAAACATTTAGGAGTCTCATCAACTGCTAGGTCCTTTAGGACCCTGGAGAAAGACAGGTGAGGATGTAGATACAGCTTTAGTGTCCCTCCATGCTCACACTGGAGGTTGCAGCAAGTGCAGTACAAAGTCAAACAGTGATTGTGTTTGTATGTTTAACTTAAGCCTTATATTCACATAGCGTTCAGTTATTATGCTATGAAGTGAAACTACTAAACTATGACAATAACGTTTTGTAGCTGAGAGTAACTTTTACTTTTTATTTTTTACATCTTCTGTTGATGACCAGAACAAAAGAAACCTGAATAAAAGAAGCCCATGTACGTTACAGAGTTGGAGCCACATTAGCAGCTGCCGCAGCATCAACGTCTCTTCGCCCAAACCATGCACTTTGATATTTCTCCCCCAATAAATGCTCAAAGATGTATGAATGTAAAAATGTAGAGGAAAGCTGGAGCTCGTTGCCAGTCTGATAGTATCAAGAGGATAGTACTATACTGAAATAATACATTCCTGGTATTTACTGAAAGAAGAGTGGGAATAATATTGCAATACATTTACAGTAAAATATTCATTTTTTTTACAACTTCTACTTATTTATCTCCTGTTATCTTTAGGTTAGAACTTAAAAAATGCCACGAAAATTAGAACATTTAAAATGATTTAACAACCACCAATGTATCCCATTAATTCCTACCTTATTCACTATCATGTATAAATGCTGTATGTGGTATACATTGGACTTTATCCCTATTCATTATTGTGCTTTTTGCATTGAAAGTCTGCATGAATGTATGCCACTGTAAATCACAGTTTTAAAAAACATCTTTAACAATAAATGTTGTGACCTACACACAAATGAGATATAGTATGATACAACTTATCAACCCTTTATAAAGATACGGTAAAGCAAGTTTGTAACAATGCATTATGTATTACAAACTGATTGTAATCATACAAATTGTAATCTTAAGTATACATTCTGTCACTAATACTATGCCATCTAAATGTCAGTGCCTCCTCAGTTATCTGCTTAGCTGTATCACTACTCGGCTCCGAATCATTGAGTGAAACGTGGTTAATTGTGCAGCCTCATCTCTCTTTCATTATAAACAGTTGGAGCATTTCTGAATGAGCTAGTGGCCAAGGTTCATCTGGTGCAAATATGTGTTGTGTGTTCAAAACATCCTCCCTCTCTCACACACACACACACACACACACACACACACACACACACACACACACACACACACACACACACACACACACACACACACACACACACATACTGACACACTGAGGCTCCAGAGGACATCACACATTGCTTTGACTTTGCTATTTCTTGCCTGCAGTTGTGGTTGGGAGGGAGGGAGGGAGGGAGGGAGAGAGGGTACGCAGGGAGGGGTGACAGCTTCTCTGACCAGCTGAGCTTTGCCGGCCGTAATTGGAGTTCAGGAGGTTGTGGAGGCTGCTGGGTATAATTGGACGGCAGCCAGGAACTTGTGTGGATGGTTGTCTAAGCCTCGCTCCCCTTTTCAGTGGCCCCTCTCAATTACTCCCCTGGTACAAGGCTTCTCACAGCCCGGCCACTGACACAGCAACCTCAATTTCTCTCCTAAATGTGTGTGAGTGTGTGTTTGTCCTGTATGTGTGTGGGTGGTAGTCATAGGGAGGGGTTTAATGAGGCACAGTCATCATCGGGACCGCGGTGGACTCTTTGAGAGCGGCTAGTTTGCCTGAATCATACGCGAGGAGACGGACGTGTTCAGTCATCTGTGCAGAATAATCTCAGATTTATAATGGCCCACAGTAACAGCACACAAGTTCCTCAGAACAACACACAGAGACACAGACACGATGCATCTTTACTGCTCACACAGTGAATGACAGTGACTCAGGCAGATGGATGTACAAACACACACACACACACACACACACACACACACACACACACACACACACACACACAAGCACACACACAAGCACACACTTGGAGGAGAATGACAGTAATTTGCTGTGCTAGTTTGGCTTACTTTTCTTCAGCCTGAAGACCCCCATGTTGTCCTGATCACCCCCTCGACTCTACTCACCACCACCACCCCTGCACTGAAAGTAATTAAAGCTATTTTCTGTTACAATAGCCATCGCTGACAGGGGATGAATGAAGACCATTGTGCAGCCCCAGCTGTCAACTATAACAAATGACTAAGCAGTTGTGTTGGCTCAGTATTATGGTAGTGAAAACTACTTTAGTTTTTGACACGAAGATGCTCACGTTTTTTTGGGGGGGATTTTTCAAATGATGTGGACGTGGATTGTATAAGCACTGTAGGGCTGGTGCTGCATTTGGGCCGTAGTGCAGTTTGATTTATGCAACTGCAGTAAATTATAATTAAAGCCATTTGTATATACTTCTGCATTGCATCCACAGAAGTATATAAATACAACTGTTACAAGTGAGAAACTAAAAGGAATGGAAGTTTTGAAAGTACAAGAGACAATTTGTATGAATTCAGACGTCTACACATCTGTTTTGTAGCAGGGTGACCAACCCTGTCCCTAACTGGTGATGGGTAAAGCTTTGTGCATTCCACGCCAACAACCCTAAATCTCTTTTCATAATAGGGGTTCATTTTTCTTTTGGAGAGGGAGAAAGAAGGGGGACCAACAGAGGACCTGTCCTGAAGACGTATCTGGCACTGAAGGCCTGGTCAGCGGGCGTGGGTGCCTGTCCTGTCTCTCTACGCCATTATGTCCACCTCCTACTGCAAGTGCGGCCAACCATTCACAGACTTAAAATAGTGGGACTGCTTTAAAGAGACAGTTTGGACTGTTTGAAGAAGGGTTGTATGAGGTACCATAGTCGGTGTGTTACCTGCAGTAGCCAGTTTGAAGAGAGGAGTTACAGCATGGAAGTAAAATAAATGCAATGCTGTGGACAGGGGCAGCAGCAAAACATATGTTTGCCACCTTAAAGAAAGCCCAACTTAAAACAATCGATATCAGTTTATATATATTATACATTTAGAATATTTTCACCTCTTTACCTTGCCGTAGGACAGCCCTTTCCGACGTGGAACTGAAGCTGTTATCTACGCTTTCTTCAAAGCCATTGACATAAACAATAATTGACCTCTCAGAACACGGGAGTGGCTGGTCTTCCGCTGCCTTGATAGGTTAAATTGTTTGTGTTATTATGTGACGCTGGTTGGTTCGGATTTACCACTGCTCTTGTTTGCTCAAAAAATCTAGTCAGGTGATTGAAACAGGACACATACATTTGCACTTGTGAGTAGCACCTTGTGTTTCCACAGGTTTCCTAGCCTTCTCGTGCTTCGTAGCATTCTGTGCTGGTTGTGGTGTCATGCTGACAACATGTGACTGACAGCGTGATGATGCAGCAAAATGCTGAACCTCTTGAGTGATGAATTGCTGATTGTGTTGCTCCATGATAAACATAGTTCGCATGTGTAGGCCAGTAATATCCATGCAAGTGAGGAATAAATGGATTTTCCGAGAGTAAGAACTCATGACAGCTAATTAGTAAGCCGGATGACAACTGTGCATCTGTGTGTAAAAGAAGAGAAGAAGAAAAAAAATATTTTTCTAAGTAAGGTGACATGTTTGATCTTTGTGGTAAAAAACAAAAACGGTGATGAATATAAGGAGATTTAGAATTGGACTCAAATTCTGTCATCAGAAAAAAAAACATGCACTTTTCCCTCAATCTATGGACCCAAGTGTGGGAAAACTAAAAGGGCTTAGCTTATATAGGAGCTAATTTGACGCACCGAGAATCTCTTAATTTAAACTCTTAAATTACTCAATTGGTGCTATTGAAAGAGCAAAACGGGGTTATTCATCTTCTCCAGTAAAGCCTTTATCCACTCCCCTTCACACACAAGTGTCAGCGCTAAATGCTCCTCTTGCAGCTACTTCTTTTAGGGGATCAGAGAGTGTGCAAACACTGGTCTGATGGGAGCCATAATCAATCCCTTAGGCACAGAGGCTGCTGCTGGATGAAGGCCCGCCTCTCGCTATACCATCTATTTACCTCTCAGGGACTCGATATGCCTTCAGACCTTTTGGGGGAAAAGATTTCCTCTGGGGGAAAAAAGTAGATAGCTATAGTACATTCCTTAATTGGTAGGTGTTTGGAATTGTCTGGGGTCAGAACAGTTAACCCCAGAGGAAATGCTCCTCGGTTAACCTGGCTCAACCTGGCCTTGTATGTCTCTGTCACTGCCTCCTGATGAAAAAGTATGTCGACTATTAAGCAGAGACGGACCATCTGGGTCTGTTACGGGCAGCGTTGAGGGGTTGAGAGGACTTCAGGGAGGTCGGGGGGTAGCGTTGCTGTCCTGCTCCAATCACTTTCTTTTTTCTTCTTAGGGTTAGGAGGTTTCCTGCCATCTTCTTGCTCAGGTCAAATAATCCAATAGACTGAAATGTGTGCTCTTTATTCCACAGAGAAACAGATTCTTGAGGTTTTTCATGGTGCTGTAAACAAGGGTTTAAAATTCCTTGAAATGTCTCAGAATCAGCAGAAAAATGATCCTCATAAATCCTTCCGCTTCCTTTTGCAAAGAGGATAAATGCTGCCTCTAAATGAAACTTGTGAGGTCGTATTTTTAACATTGCAAGTCAAGCATACAATATTCTTGGCATTCAAGTTGTTAAAGTCACGACAACGCTGTTGTTAGGATAACAACAAATGCACATTGCCTTGGTCCTTTTTCAAAATTGATAAATCCTTTTATTCACCCTTTAAACTCACTTGTTGAGGATGGACAAAGTACACACAAATTAATTGAAACAACACTAAAAGTCTACTGCAATGCTAGTGGCCCTGTGAGGCTATTGTTGCCTAACGTGACACAGTAACCGTCTCAAAAGGCAAAAATATTGTGTAGTCTGATTCTGGCATAACAGCAAACTGTGGGAAACAGAGACCTCCACCCATTTTGTACTTAATGAACACTTATTTATTTATACAGTTGTCCAAGAGTTAAATAAATCTTTAGTCCGACATTGGAGGGGACCAACCAGACCACCGACATAAAACGAATCTCTGTTCAGTAGTGAATATTGAGAGGAGAAAATTATCTTTTTTTGTTAGCTTTTGGAAGTATTAGATGACCGGTCATTATAAATAATGGAGGGAAATATCCATTTTTGACTCCCCGACCACCGTGGCACTTGCAGCTGTGACAGAGTTCACAGAATACACTGTAATTAATTTTAGGCCTGTTCAACTTTACAATATTTGAGGGCTCTTTGAGTCCACATGACCATTGACCATTAAGCATTGTCTTAAACTTGTCCTCCTTCTATCATGGGTAGATTACCCGTGGCCAGCCCCACCCATCCTGTTTCAGAACAAACAGCGACCGGTTCAAATAGGAGCTTCACGCAGCGCACCCTTAGAGAAACTTCCCTCCAGCCTCTTGCTTATTTAGTTCTTCCTTCCATCTGTCTTTGTTATCTTCTTCCATTGATGTAAATGACTTTGGTCCCCTTTGTCTTTAGTGTGAGTGAATTCTGAGTATTACAGCACCATCAATAGCTGATATACAGTATGTATCTGGCCTATTCATAATCACACCTCTGTTACTGTTAAAGTAATTGATGAAGCTTTAATTAATGTAAATGATTATCTGATTAAGACTGTTAAGGGGAAAGGCCTGGCTAGTCTTGCATAAGCATAAATCAAAGAGCCTCATTGCCACTGCATGGTATGGCACGGCTCGACTCCACTCGCTTTGGTCTATTTCTTTTTTGGTTTCCATTAGCATTGTTGTGGATAGTATCCCAGACGTTTTTTGGTACCATCTTGGTCGAGCTGAGCTGACATAGGTGGAGTTAATACACTGCAGAACTCTGATTGGGTGGAGAGAATCGTCACTAGCGCGACACAGGATATCCCACACAAACCTGCCATTTTTATAATAGCCACGCTATCGTCAATACCAATCTATTTTTTATTTTATTCACTCAATCCAGATTTAGATAACACATTCAGCTTTTTGGTGTCAAAACTATAATCAGTCATTAAATTCATAATATAAAGCAAATGTTGTCTTGTAATCCTGACATTAATGACATTTTGAACTTGATATAAAGAATATGCTAAACTATGTACTAAAACATAGAGAAATATAAAAAAAAAAAAGTTCTTGCATTCTTTCAATGAGTGCAACCAGTTCATATTATGCTGTTTCTCATAGACAACATATTAGCTGTTGATCACTAGTGCAATACATATACAACCAAACACCCCTTATCATATCCTGACATTGGCTTGACAATATTTAATTAATGTTTTTAATAAAAGGCTTATATTTGCGCCACATACTGTATTTTAAAACTAATATATCTACTTTTACTAAATGGAAAGATTCCGCCGTACACAGCTGGATCTGATGTTGTGTGTACACAAGTAACACAGACAGAAAGCTTCTTCTGGCTTGTAACCAGACCTATTTATCACTCTGACATCCTGGTGGCACATCCCTGATGAGACGGGCTGAGACAATGTTCCTCTGGAAGACGGAGCGAGGGGAGATGGATCCAAACTGTGGACGAGCACCACTGTTGTTTCGTCGGCAACCCTGTCAGGGATCTGGACGTTTGGCCTCTTTCATCTACATTACAGACGTCTTTGTGCAGCCTGGCTCTCGCCGCTATCTCTTCCAAGTAAATTTAGAACTTGAGTTCAAGCTTGTAACACCAGCCAAGGCTGCTGGCTTGGGGAGTACAAATCTAGGGCTTATCTGGTGCTGCCATCCGGCTGGCCTTCCATAAGGCGGGTCAGTGGCGGCAGGCCAACAGAGCAGTGTCGGAGCCGTGCTCAGGATAGACATGCATTGGAAAAGAGTTCTTAAAACTTATCTTAAATGTTTAATTGTATTTACTCAGAATTATAGAGCTAGACATGCGTAGAATGCATTACAGCTATGATACATTTTTCAATTAAACACTTACTTGGTTTCAGCCTCCAAGCTGGCTCTGCTCTACTTCCCAAAGTCGGCCGTCTCTCTCTTTACATATGCTGCATGTACTCTGGCATGAGCCCAGAATATCCTTTGGTTGGTCCTCTCTGAAGCCAGGCACTTCCAATTTTCAGAGACTTAAGATAAGGAAACTTTGGACATGGAAAAAATACGAAAGAGACTTTTTCTTTGCTGGCTTTGAAGATGAAACAGGCAACCTGTTAATCAGCAATCCCACCATGTGTGATATCATGCAACCACTTGTGTCTGTTTTCAATAACTGTATTTAATGGAGAATTGTCCCTGACAACACGGATGCTGCAGCCAACATAACTACAGGGATTAAATTGGTGGAAATGGAGAGGATGTGCAGGAATAGTTAGTACTGTATTTGTACTTCTACCAACAACATTTTGGACCATTTGTCCGTAATAGAATTCAACACAGTTGTTGCTACTGTAGCTGTAAAGGCTGAGGCGTTACAGCAAAGCGAGGATGTTGCCTTGAGACTGATATCAGTGAATGCCGTGATCCTAACATGAATCTTAAACAAGGGAAAAAAAAGGAGAAGATAATTTTCTCTTTTAAAGGAAAGGGTCCAGGAGCACAGCATGCATCTGTTAGCTTATCAGTGGAAAACACTGTTTAATATATGAATAATATGTGCCCACTGTGTGGAAATTCCCTTTTAATGAGTGCATATACCTCCAGTGTTATAAACAAGTCAACTTATAGGTACATACTTTCAAGCTATGTGCTGATCTATTGCAGAAACTCAATTCCACAGAGTGCACTGGCCATTTCAGGCGAGTCAAAAAGCTAAATTATAGCCGAGGACCAAGGCCGCATGAGTCAAACATACCCAACCATCCAATTTGAAGTCCTTCCACCCCATATGTTACTTTGTTTTTGTGATGGTTTCCACCCTCTCATATTTGACTTTCTTCCCCTCTTTTGTCCTACCCTTTCATCTTGTAAACATGCAGCAGCGACACAGCTCTCAGTGAGGCCAATGAAAGCCCTCTTTAAGCACAATGGAACCCCTCATTTGGATGTTTCTACAAAGAATAGTACTAATCTGAAATTCACTCCAGAGCACTATTACAGTTAGTGGATTACCAGGTTTAGGAAACATACATATGGCTGTGGAGGTAGACAACAATTAATTTAAAGGTTAAGGATTGAGAATAACTACAGTATAATGTGTAGCCTTCGTTATTTAATGTTTGTGGCGTGTGCAAGAAAAAGAGTTTGCATCATAAAATAATGTTTTAAATGAACTTTGCTGGTGTAGTGCATTACATAATCTCATGTTAGCAGTACTGTATTTCAAAACCAAAGCCACATGAAAAAATATTAATGTTCATACAAATGTCACAATTCTTTTGTGTGTCAAAGTTTGAGAAACAAATGTGATGATTATGTCTGATGTTTCCTTTTTAAAGTAGAAAGATTTTTACAGCCTTGGTCTGGGTATTTTTATTTTTAACCAATCCTATGCCTGCACCAGTCAGCAACTTAACTGAAGTCGGGGTGACTACTACTGTAGAACAGTAGGACAAGTAATATGAGCCATCACATGTTATATAACCTATTAATCTAATTGTCTATTCTTCATCTAATGTCACCATAGGCAAATGGCACTATGACCCTTTGAAACTGTAATGATAAAATAAAATAATAACAAAAGACTCATGTTACACCGCCTAGGTTGTTAATGTGGCATAAATACCATTGGGTCATGCATCAAAGTGTACATTTTTGCATCTGACAACCAGCAAGACCAAATAAAATTAGAATTCTATGAGATTTTATTATTTCATTATTTCTATGTGAATTATCATTGTTTAATTGATGATGTATTAAGTGTGAACTAATCACATAAGCTAATCATAATCATCATGGTGGCTTGATCATTTTTTAATGGTGAGCAACAGGAATTCACAATACATCCTGCATTAATTCATGCCTTAAATCACCACGAGTCATTAAGAATTACTCAAGTATATGATTTGAACCCATATTATAAAATGTTTAATTAGATATAATTAAATGTGAATTAGATAAATATTGTGTCCGGCCAACGCCACAAAGCCACGCCTGAAGGGACTGTTCACTACGCTGCCTCCACACACCGGACAATGTCTGAACCTCCCTTTCACTTTGTTCTGAGTTACAATGATGCATATTTTTAATTATGTTCACATGTTATTGAATAATATGTTATATATATATAGATACATCTACTTGAGTGAAATTAAGAATGGGAATTTTTCCGCACGTAGCACAGCAGTGGTAACTTCATTAAATATGAATGGTAATTAATTAGTAAGGATCTATTGGTGAAGGATATTACATACTTTTCTACATGTCAGACATATGAATTGTAACAGTGAGAGAAGTTTAACTGTCCTCATGATGAGCCCTGAGCTTCATTAAATCTCCATGGACAGTTTTATTTTTAATAGTCCAAACTCTGCGTATCGCACGTTGCCAAGTTGTTCCACTAATCCGTGAAATGGAACATGTTAATTATTTTAGATTATAAGTAATGTGATCAGATCTGCACGTGTGTTTTCTTCAGTACATGGGGGATCCCGACACACACTTTACCATCTGCTCCAGAGGTAATCCTGACACTGTGGGTCCCTCCATTGTTTCCATTATTATAGCAATTGAACCCATGAAGAGTATGATGTTTACTCTACATGGGCACAACTTTACTTGCATTACCGCCTTAACCGCATAATGACACTCTTAGGTTTGCATGGACATTTTTGTGATGGATATTCTAATATAACAAACAACTGTGGAGAAATCTCGTGTGTCACATTGTCCTAACTTCTTATTACTTTTAGTATTGGCAGTTCTCAGTTGACATTTAATTAAAAATAATTAAAGATGCATTCAGGGTCCCTGTTCCACGGCCTCGCTATTGCACACGCTCCTTTGCTGCATGGCGTGACACTTACTTTAAATAGAGAAGAAGCAGTTTAAACTGAATGGGCTTTTCCAGCTATGACAAGCCTAAGCCTAAGAGAAAAGGCTATACTGAAATGATGGCTGTGTCTGAAATCTGTGTCTGAAATCACTCCCCATTTGCTCCTCAGTAAACTATATTTACTTCCTATGCCCTCAAAGACTCCCACACTAGAACTAGAAATTGTCCTTCAATGCTTTTTCTTTTGATCGATGTGATAATAACTGTATCCGTCAGCGCTGGCACAAGTTATGCCGCAAAAATACAATCTCACTATGAAGTAAAGTAGTGAGTGTTTATTATGTAGGGAATAGTAAAGTGAGTGATTTTGAACTCATATTGCTCATGTTGTCCCCCCTGCAGCTCCTTCAGGGACATGTTGGCCTCCTTTAGGAACCACTGCTCTAAGTCACATGCAAAGCTTGTAAAAGCCAAATAAAATCCCCATCATGCTTGACCTGAAGCCACCCCGCCCCCGGCGCTGAACGATTTTTCTGTTAATGTTTAATACAGGGAGGCCAGTTCATTATTTACTCTGTATAAATTAAGGTCAGATACAATTGATTTACCCCCCTAATCTCACAGTGCTGCCCTTTAGATGTGTATCTGCTGGGGACTAAGAGATATTGACACTGTGAGTCTCTGCTCGCTGACAAGCATGTGGCAGAAGGCAAAGTAGCTGCCACTCGGCCCGGGCAGAAAATAATGTGTTGACAGGAAGCAGAAGAGACAAAGTCAAATACCCGGCCGGTAGCCGGTCAATCTGGGTGATTAAATCAGCACCTTGTGCCGCAATCAGGACGGAAGGGATACAAGAGGGCTGGAGAGAAGTTTTAGGGATGATACGTCTTTTTTGTATTTACTATGTATATTTTTATAAATCATCCTGCGTATGAATGAGATGACCTTTCAAGCTCGAGGCCTGCAGACGTGATTTCTCATGTGCTGTGAAAGTTCAGTTAATATTGATACAGCTTAAGTAGGGATTTCATAAAGGATTCTAATATAATTCCTCTCCTTTGCTTAGAAAAGGCTCTTCAACATTCACAGTGGAGCAACACACAGATGGTAACTGAGCTGAAACAATACGTGAGCATTATCCAGACTTGGCTGCTGCTCCGTCGAGGCTAACATACTTTGATGATTATACAATAATGTGAAGGAATGAAGGACTCTTTTCCACACGATGCTCACTGTAGTCAGTCACGGAAACTCGGATGTAGATTATGAGTGTGATAGAAACATTGTTGAGAATAAGTGTCTATAATTTGTTATATTAATGGAATATGAATCCAAAATGGCCCATTTGACAAAAGCAATTTAGTTTGTTGAGTGAGTTCTGTATGTTGCAGTGAGAAGAGTATGCTGTGTGGGTGTAGCTGTGTCTAACTAACTATCATTTTAAGAAAAAATAAGGAAAAACCAAAAGGGAAATATTATATACATTATTTATATTCTTTCATATACAACTAAGAAATGATTGTAGCCAATTAAATTATTTCATTTGTAAACTGTCTTTGCATAAAGCTGTAGCAACTACACAGCAGCGAACAACTTAACAAATGTTCTTTTTTAGAAAGCAAGATGCTAAATGGTTTGATCCTCATTCTCCAGCAGTGCTTCAAAACACCCTGTCTTTTGTTTTATAAGCTACACTTACCGGTGCAACTATGTTTATGTTGTGGCTCCATTGCCCTGCCAACTTACATGTCACTCAAACACGTACATCGCCCACACAGACACATTTCTAAATACCTAGAGACAAGTAAATGAAGAAAAGATAATTGTTTATTATAACAGGTGTTGAGAGAAAGTCTTTGACGCTTAGACTCTACGAGGAGATTTGTAATCGAGGGGCGTCTGCCCGGAGCAGCAGCAAGATAAATCCCCCCATGGAGACCAGACTCTGGTGGCTGATGATGCTGCTGAGACCGGGAGGCTGATGAGGCTGATGAGGCTAATGAATGTGCGAAGGCTGGGCAGTGATGGGGAATCGGAGGGGTGCGTGTAACAGCAGCATGAACGTACTTAAGGCAGAGAGAGAATGTTATATTAAAAGAGACAGCGGCAAGATGATAACAATGCAGTTGATTGACAGACCCAGACAATGACAGCAAGGAGATTATGAGTGAGCGTGCGTGAGTGGAGTGGATGGGAAGATGTGTAAGAAATAAACTACAGGTCTAAGCGTGCAAAAGAATAGCCTCCCTGACTGAACTGAGTCTAACTAAAGAACATATAGATACACTTGAGTATCGTGATATTAAGTTTTGTGATATTGTATCCATCTCAAAAACACTACTGACTTTAAGTAATAGTGTACATGCAAAGACAGACTGTTAATGCAACTATGTTTATTAATGCATAAAAATGAAAAATAAATCTATACTCAGATGTTATGCATATATATGGCCGTGTATTTTTTACTGTATGTCTTCCTCAAATTAGATTTAAAAATGTTTAAGATATGGCAGTCATTCAATCGTAACCCCTGCCTCACGATATGTATCGTATCGCCAGATTCTTGCACATACACATCCCTTATATAGAAATATTTCAAAGAGTTTTCACATGAGATACATACTGTATATAGAACTCTATTTCTGTCCTCATAGCTAATTTAATTGTTACTGGCCTCCACAACTGGCATCTCACCTCAAAAAAAAACATCAGTGAGTATATGTTGCAAATAAGACAGTTATTAGAAATGCTGTAACACGGGCTGACAGTAGTGTGAAATCAGAGGCCTCTGCCCTGGTCACAGTTGAAAATCCCCATTAAGGCACAGTCAGAGAGCCAGTCCAGAGATTAACAGGGATGACAGATGCATCGCCACAATTACCAGAACAGAGGGGAAACAAGAAATAATGCTGTGATTATTAAAACCCTCGCAGGGACACTGCAACCCTTTGAATAAAGGTTTTAATGAAATGAAGAGATATTAAGGTGAAATGTTCATGTTGGGACTTTCACATGCATGGTAGCATGGTAGATGTCTTTACTGTCCGAGGAAAAATGGTGGCCAGGGATTTGCTGGCTGGAAATGCTATTTTCTTGTGCTCTCAAAATAATTTCACACTTTCTCTGAATTTGTCACATTGTACCGTGCTCTGACCATTAGCATGAATACACTGAGGCTTATGTGTCAAGGGAGAGAAACTGCCATAATACAAATATACATTTTTAGTGCCTGACCTGCCTTTTCTTTTACTGGCTTTTTGTATGTGTGTTTTTTGTTTGTTGTCAGCATCATTCCAGGAATTGTATTGGCCGAGCCACAGGCCAACTATAAAAGATGATCAATTCTGCATTACCAGGGACAAAGGTCTGACCCGTGGCGTTTACATTTCTGTCCATCTCTCAGCTCCCCAGAGGCTTCGAGCTGGATCCACTCACTGTAAAATATGAAAAAGAGATTAAAGGTGCTACATACTGTACAAGGTTTTGACATCAATAAATGATTGTCCCCTTAAAGCTGCTCTTATTAATAGTTTTACATTAACAATGAATGAAATTACTTATTTGAATGGGGTAGCTAACATAGAATTATTAACCAACTTCCCCTTTGCTTTACTGAAACATCTTGTGGATGATGTATTGAATTTACTGTTTTGGTTTGCTCTTACTATTCTCCTCAGTGCTGTTTCCCACAACAGGGAATGCTTTCTGTGAAAAGCTCTGATAAACCTCCGTGCCTGTTCAGCACCAGGCGACACGCACAAAAAAAGTATTTTACTTCCTCTCTCTATGTAAGCAAATATGAAACTGAATAATCGATACAGTACTAATAGTTTCAGCACTAGTGGGTTGCAATGGGGTTTGTGGAAAATGATTATATATTATAAATAAACAGTTATAATAATAGCAATGGTGTCATGTAAGGGCATAATCACATTTACTGTTTGACAGTTTCTTCCCGACTGCTACCGGCCTCATAAACAAGGCTGAGACCTGCACTGACGTGGACTCTCCAGAGACAATACACATCTTCACACCTGTCTGTGTGCGTACGTCTTAGGCACTATATGTCTATATGACTATATGTAGATTGCATATCCTTTTCATACTTCGTACCGTGAATTGTTATGCATTCTGTCCACAGTTTTGCATATATCTGCACAAACCTGGTATTCTATATTTATGTTTCTTCTACATATATTTATAGTATTCTTTTCATATTTGTATTGTATTATTTCTATATTTATGTTCCTTGATTTGTACTTTCTCTCACCATGTTTATGTAATACACAAATACACCAAAGTAAATTCCTTATATTTGAAAACCTACCTGGCAATAAACTGGGATTCTATGATATAGAATGTGACATAGCACCTTTAAATCCTAAAGCCTTTCCAATGTTAGCATTATTCTATAAGTTCTATATTTGACGTTATTTTTTGTGGTGCGTTTCATCTCCACCGGCAGCCTTTTCGTCCCATTCAGACATTCGCTCCTTCACTGTAATTGAGGGTTGCATGTCTGCCTCAGGCTTTGAAGTCACATTCATTGCTCTTCATTTCTGGTATTGTCACAGTCTGTTATCCCTGTGTTCCCAACGAGCTTGAGGGTGTGAGCTCGACATTATACCCCTGGGTGGCAGCTGTTGACATCTCTATTAATGTTATATGCTATACATGACAAGAGATATGAGATAGGGATATGATGATTAAAATGTTTACTGGTGTTAAGGGTTTTCACTTTTGACCGCCTGTGGAATTGTATTTCAAAGGCGAGACATGTTGTTTTTCCTCTTCCCCTTTGAAGCCAGTCATAATGATGTTCCCTACCTGTCAGCCTGATGGTGGCTGAAAGGAACAGCAATGCACTGTCACATTTATAATAGATAACAGAGACAACATGGTGCCCTCCAAACCTATTAAGACATGTTGATGTACTGAAAGAATGCAGGTATGTGAGATGCACGCATCACTCATCCTGTTAATAATAGAATTGACTCGAGTTCATCCGGCCCTCCTGTCTAAATGGACCAAAAATCACATTATATATAAGACATCAATGACTCAATGCCTGTTCATTCTCCCTACCCACACTCTTACTGTTTGCCTAACCTTTATGGTGACTGCATGTAGTGACTTTCCTAAAAATATATTTTCTAATATACAATAATTAGATTAAGACGAAATAAAATAAAGGGGAGAAGAGTTATTATTATTATTAATAATAATAATAGCATTTGCATTTTTAATGGATTGCATGACTTATGTTACATTTAACCATCACGGTTAAAACTAAACCCAACATTCATTGACAAGCCGACATTAACTCCATTGTAATTGAACTGTGATGCGGTTTGTTTGGGTAATTGTGAACACATTCCTGGCCCTGCTCCTTTTTACACGCCCCTCAGTAAATATATAATCGTTATTTGTTCCGCTTTAATTTGCACACTGTGAAACTGAATTCTTAGTTGTCTTAACGTAACTAGACCTTAATCCAAACCCCATTTAATACTATTTATGGTAGGCATGTTTCCTGGAATAGCTATTCAGTGTATTTACATTCAGTTATTATCGAGCAGTGTTTATTAGTAGTGGTGAAGTCTGCCAATTCTGCGTTAGATTCAGATTTGCCTGCACGTGAGATTGACCGGATAACGATGTATGCATGTAATCCAACACAATCATTGTCTCGCTGTCTTTACATTGTATCAGAGCTTTATTAAGTTACTAATGCTAGAGGAACATTTCCTTTTGTTGCCACTACATTCAAATTTCTGGTTAGCAAAAATCACATACGTGGTTCTGTTTGATAAATCCTAAACATTGTGGAATTGTGTGCATGAGCCAGATTTGGACTCTTACAGTTTGCAAAGAAGGGGAGATGAAATTATGCCTCCAATGTGAATAAATATTTATACAATTGATCGAACAAACTGCTTTTGATTGGCAATTTACAGATCGCTGTGGTAGACTTTTCTCAAGGTTTTATTATCATATCACCCTCTGATCACTCTAGAAAACTGTGTGTACCCCTAATGTAATGTACTCAATGTACTTTCTGTATATATAAATATGTGTTGAAGTGTGGTAAAATGGCATTTTGCATTTGTCTGTGTCCCTGGAGCTGAGTGACTAAAGAATACAGGAGGTGGATGATTGCAGCGCCGTATTAACAGCTGAAAGAAACTCAGGAAAACTATTCAAAACTCTGCCAGGAACCAGTGGCAATTAGTTCAAAGAAACAGAGGCTGTGGCAAAATGAAATTGGTTGAAGCAAATAGTGAGAACATCCAGCTGACAGTATGAGAAATATCCGTAATTGCCGAATCAAAGATTAAGGCTGACCCGGGAATGAGTCTGTCACTCATGGAGGTGTGGAGCAGTGGTTAGGGTAAATAAAGCAAAATAAAAGTATTACATTGACTTTACTACTGGTTACTTGGTAACATCAACAAAGCTGCTATTGGCAGCTCAAAACGTTGTGAGGAGTAATTACATGCATTTTGTGCACATGAATCACTTTGGGATTGAAGACATTAACAGTGTTCCCCACTGTACAGTAATATACATTCGTCACTTGATTTTCTTGCAGCGTTTTTCTGCCAGCGAGTTGGATTTCACTGGGAATTCGAGGACACACAACAAAATTGTTTTTGCTGCAGGGTGCAACAGGATTCGGGTGAAATGTGGTCTTAATTTTGAGAAACATAATGCTACGCCTAACACTTTTTAATCCTCTTGTGGGCGGACTGGATGGGTGCTGTGGTGAGCCGTTTCTCAAGAGCGAGCCTTTGTGAAAGCAGAAGCCACCAAGCCGGCGCTAAGCTCTTCACACTTTCTGTACCTGCACCATCAATTTGGATATAAGAAACTTCATGTGTATAAAGTTTGGTCTTTTCGTGTAAAGCCTGAGATTTAAGTTAAAGTATAGAGTTCAGAGTGTTAATGCAGGATAACATATGATCTGATTGCTTTTCAAGCTATCCATTTTCTGGCTTTTTATATTTATATCTGGAGTGAAATATGCCTTTAGTTCAACAGGAATAGACACCCCTGATGGTCTGCCAGTACAAAATACACTCGCCTTGTGACTGTTGACTGATCCAAAGAGCTGCTATTGTAATGAGCACATTAAGCTGTCACTTAACATGAGCTGCGGCACACAGTTCACGGGGAACAGCTTCATTACGACACGCTCAAAGACAGACGTTATGACATTTAGCCTTTGACTCTCGTGCCATATTACTGTAGTACTCAGTATACATTTTTTCAGAAAGGGATATATACTTAATCTCAGAAGAACTTGGTGAGTATTAAGCACCCTCATATTTTCTGAAGCTTTACACTAGATTCTTTCATAGGTTCTTATTTTTCATTTTGGTCAATTTAGCAAGCACTGCATCTAAAAAGCAATTGAACATGTGAAACTTGAAAAGGTCATTTAAAGAATAAATATGTGTAAGACCAAAATAGCTTAGTTTTGATACACAGGATCTTTATTCTCAGAAAACATTTCAGGCAAAGGAAGGATTCGTTTTCTTATTGTCTCTTTAATCCTTAAATAAAAGGGATGTACATTTGGTGAAAGTGAACAGTTTTTTTCAAGGTGGATCCATAAAATATACACGTATAAACCTGCAACTGATAAAGCTGTACTGCTTTCTGTAGGAGGAATCCCACTGCAGAGGGCGCTGTTATCTGCATTCACAATGTTTTGATGTTAGCCATAAGGCAGGACTCTGGGGGATACTGTACAAAGATTTTTCAACATGTTATTAAAGAAAGAACCAAAACTCCCTGTGGATACGCACAAATCAAGTGAAGAAGTGTTTGATGACAGCCACCAAACACACAGCCTGTGCAATTCCGTGCATTTCCCTTGTCAAAACCAGCGGCAAGTCCCCATTAAACATGACACAGTGTATGGCCGTGGTCATGGAAAATGTGCTGTGAATCACCCAGTAGGGCGCTGGGATGTGGGAAGATGGATGAGGTGGGTAACCAGCACAATACACAGTAAGAGGACTTAAGGACCTAGTGATAGACACGGTATTACTGCAATCCATCATCATGGCCATTAGTTACACTCATGATAAATTGAGATACACTGTACATTCGATGATAAAAGACATCTCATCTGCCGTGTAAACACTCATACATAATGCAATGGCATTATTTGAATGCCAGTCAGTGTGTGAGCAGGTAAATGTCAATGCTAACCAGATGCAGATCCTAATTAGGCATCCAATGGGGATTTTGACTGGGACAAACCCTCATCACCCATGATGGGAAACGTGGTATGTGATGCAATTTGTAGCTCCTGCAATTTTAGAGATACCTCACATAATTACATATATTTGGCCGACAGGAAATATCTCTCTCTCTCTCTCTCTCTCTCTCTCTATCACACACACAAGCACACCCTCTTCTCATCCGGCTACAGCAATAAAAGAAATCATTCCTCAAAGGACTAGAGCTGAAGCAAACACGTCACAAGACTTAGAAGCAGTCCCCGCCTGTGTGCGTGGATCCTCAAACACTGAGCTAGTTTGAAGCTTGACTGACCCCAGTTACTGTACTTAGCAAGAAGAGAACATGAAAAAGACGTACAACATTTTAAAGGTTCGCCCTGAGGGCCAGAGAGGCAGATGGGGCTCAGAAGAGTGAAAATGAATGGAAGCTGATAGAGTGGAAAAAGTCTAAAAAAGACACTTAAAAGAGGCAGGGATGCAAAAGCAGCATGACGGGGGAGAGATGTGAGATGAAAAACACCATGGAGACGCTACATTAGCTCCCTCTATTCTGCTGGTGGAGGCAGTAGCCGTAATCATTTGCCAGTCTAATGGCAGGGAGGTGTTGATGAGAGCTAATGCATACTGTCACAGGAAATTAAAGGGAGGGAGGCCATTTTGGGGCATAATTCCTTCAATCCCCACCCCCTTTTTTTTCACGGTTCCACTTGATTGATAGTCCTCTAAATGTTGCTCTACATTTAGATGTAATCAGGACAGTCTTATCAGGAAAGATGAAAGACCTCTCTATTCTGGGGTTCATTCCATTTATACTCCGCAAATGACAGAGTCACTTAATTTATCAGTGAAATATCTCAGGCCCGCCACAATGGGAAAGTGGCATAATCCACGTTGGCAAAACTGGCAGTAAGAATGGCGTTCATACGGGTGAGAGTTATAACATGTATGAATAATGCAGTGGGAGGTCTGAATGTATCAGCGATTCGACGTAATGCAGCAGCTCTAATTATATTTCCACTGATTCTGACATTCTGTGTTGCTTTCGCGGCCTCGCTTGATAAAATGTTTCATTTTGCAGGCTTTACATCAAATTCAACCCAAAGTCGAAGTGGTGTGGGAAGTTTTAATTGTAGAAACTTAAAGAGAAACAATGAAAGAATGAATCAAATTGTGTCCGGAAGAAAGAATTGACTGCTCAAATGAACAGACACAAACATGTCTTAACAGAGACAAAGCTTCAGGTCAAACTAGAGCTGCATTCGCTTAATCATCACTCAGTAAGATCTGTTTCAAAGTAGTGTAGTCTATGGGGTAGGTCCAAGTCAAGTCTACAGTTACTGAAGTAAAAAAAAAAGGAATAATCAAACTAACAGAACACACCAATAAAAACAATACTGCTAAAATAATTTCAACCTAAACAATCTCCAAATATAGCACTAATTTAGTCCACTAGGCATCTGCTTGGAAATCATGATTTTGGTTGTATGCATGTTGTCTGTCTGTCCAATCCGGCTGATCTGGCATCACTGTATGCTAAAGGGACTCTCTTGTTGCAGTGACTCACAAGTTTTGAAAAACCTAAACCTACAACTGCTTCAGTTTGAAATCTTGTTTCCGGTAGGGTTTAGGAATAGTTCCTGTCCAGATTTACACGCTTAGTTAAGTCCAGCAGTGTTCCTGATCTATTTTTCCATCGACACTGATGCATATGATCGTAGCTCAATGAGGCGTATGTGTGTGTGTGTGTGTGTGCGCAGTGAGTGTGTGGTTGAGCGAGAGAAAAGGTGGTTGAGCGAGAGAAAAGGTGGCTGCGCTCAGGGCAGACAGGAGTTGGCGATCAGAGCAGATGGAAAGGTTAGCATTGAAGTCGTCTGGTGGAAGTACATGTACAGTAAAGGTTTAAGTTTGCCCATGAATAAACACTGCAGCTCCTCAGTAGAAGTCCCTGTGTCTTGATTCCCAGCTACTGGGCAAAAGTAAAAGGAGAGTCTGTGGAGTTAGATACCGGAGCAGAGTTCAGAGGCAGCACACTCTGCTCCGTTGCAAAATGTAGATGCATACATTTTTTCAATGCTTTTTTATTGGGTATCAAACTCGCATTTAAGCGCATATTGTCGGACAAAAAGCCTTGAAGCTTAAATAAAGGCTTCAGGTGGCAATTACAGCCGTGAGATGCAGCTGAGACGCGAGCCACTGCAGACGCCGCATAGATAAAAATGAAAGTTTATCTTTTGCATGAGACTTGCCAGTGAAAAACAGGTCTTATGCTTGTGGCCTAGATTCATTAAATCAAACATCACAGCAGTGGCCGTTGCAGACACACCTAGCGGAGATCTGCACATTACTACTTCTAACAGCGAGGTAAAAGCATCATTTTTGAGCAAAGGCAAAAAGCAGCGGTGGAAATTGATCTTAAAATGAAATTAAAATCTATTTATCGGTCACATTAAGCCAAAACACATTTTTCAATAAATATCAAGGTATAAGGGCAACACAACATTGTTTTAATGGAGAGGGTACTTGCAATGGCAGGTGTCATCTGCTCCGCAAGCCGACGCTCTACAAACCCTGCCACTAAAGGACTACGGCGATCCATGTCTGGAGCATAATATCGTTAATCTTACAGCATGGATTTAATACAAGTAAAAAACATAACAACTACTCCCCCCCCCCCCCCCCCTGCCACCAAACCAGCAAGCAATTACTGAGGGCATAAAAACCCAGTGGAGGCAGCGCACCACACAGGAACATCTGTCTAAAATGGCAGTAAACTTACCAACTTAAAGGAATGAATCAAACAGCAGCTTGAAGACAACGCAAGGTGAATTCTAAACGCAAAAGGATTACATACAAAGCAGAACAGAAAGACACCAGTGGGTACGAATAGACAAGGAGGTGCTTACACATGCATGTTGAAATGTTTCAACTTGAGTGAAACATCCCAAGGCTTAATGAATCAATTGAATACATGTGGAGAGACGAGAGAGACATACATTTGGATTATGGTGTAAAGATTAAAAATAAAAGGGGGAAATGTATCCTCAAAGACCTGCCTTTTAAATTCAAAAGAACACTCTTAACATTACTAAAGGATTATCTGAGCGGTGAAGGGAGAACATACGGAGGCAGGCGTAATCTTCACCAGGTGTATTTTTTTACTTGTTGTTTACAGCAGACAAACCGGCATGCTGATTTCAGTGAGCTTCTGAAGAAAACTATAAGAATAAATACTCAAATGTACTCTACGCAACATGGTCCAGTCTGACTTCCCTCTCCGATAAAGCCTATCTCACTTCCTGTTTGGCAGTTGGGTCTCTTGACCAGCAGGTGATATGATTAGGCCACACAGTCTTGGGCTGCACTACTTAGCTACACGAGTAGGACTACAGATATATTGTTCCCATCAGGATGGAATAAATATATGTTTTCTCACAAAATGCCCCTGCATGCGTTTCAAGACAGCAAAATGACTAACAGCACTCTCAATAGTAATTAAACTTTGCTATCAAGAGGATTTATTTGGCAGTTTATGTTCATCACTGGATATAGTCTCATCAACAGAAGATTTGCAAACTTTTCCCTCAGCCAATGAAGCAGTTCAAAGAGCTGAAATGGCAGCAAAGCTCCCAAAATTGAAACAGTGGTATCTGATGGAGAAAATATATCCTTCATTTTCTGCTATTCCCAACACACTGTGCCCCAGAGGGTGAGAAAAGGTAACAGCGACACGGAGACGACTGAAATCGAAGAGCCGGAGCTGTAATCATCTAACTGATAAATTACTTCACAGGTCTCTGTAGGTAAATCATTCCTTAGGAAGTTACAGTATACTGTATGTCCTTTAGCAAATAAAAGAGCAGTGTGTGTCTTAGAGATGTGATGTCAAAAAATTACCAGCAAACTGCTGGGGGAAAAACATACCCCTGTGGTGATCATTTATTTGCTCATAATGCTTCCATGGTACAAGATCTAACTATCATACATGTCAAAGCCTGTCGGCCTGTCAGCATAGACCTGCCGGGTTCAGATGAGGATAAAAGCATCTGCTACAAGGCTCAGAAAATCCCTCCTCTAAGTCCTTTAAGTAAAGGTGTAACACAAGGAGTTGTATCGCAGACATCATATTCTTAAAATGTGATTACTTATTGCAGATTGTTGGCAAGTAGTGGTATGAGCAAAATAATATATCCTCTTATCTATAATTGTAACATCCTTTATGATCCACCGGTGTAATAGATGCAGCAGAGCGACTGTTGCTTGGAGACCAGCGATTCTTTGCCTCTGTGGAATTGTGGAAGGAACAGCTGGTCTGATCTGCCTGTAAGAACTCGGCTCCTAATCCTTTGTTAATCTTTATTATATGTGTATTGTTTGTCCTGTATGATACAGTGTTACAGTGTGCACATGGCCTAATAAAGTAATTGGACAACCTCACTGGCTCCAATTACTGCAGGCTATATTTAAAAAAGAAATACTATAAAGAAGACTATAAAAGCTTTTCAGTGATAGTTAGATATTATTTTTTGGTAAACTATCTATCTCTGTCAATGTGATTGACGTGGATGTGCTGGGAGATTACCACAGCACGTAGAGGGTTTTTTTAACCTGGGTCTTAGTCTCATAATTGTGAAATAGATCCCCAGTCCTGTGGATTAGTTCAAGACATTCAATTAAATCATAAAATATTCCATATCAGATGAATCCTAACATCTAATTATTATAATGGAAATTACACCTGCAAAGTTCAATAAGTGCTTGACTTAACTATACCTCGACACTATCATATGGGCTATGACGGTCCTGCATGAGAGCTATTTTACAGGTTACCAACCTTTTTTGTGGATAATATGCTATATTGGGCAATTTTGTATCAATATTACATAATACAACATTTAATCGTGAGCATGTAATGTATGTGGCTGTACACTCCGTGTTCCAACAGTACAGGATTTATTAACATGAGGGCTGTGGGGGCGGCTGCATCCTCCATAGATGTCAGACTGGTTGGTTTATGAACCCTCCTGTAGCCAAACTGTCCCTGCAGGCTGCTGCATATCCTCATTGGCTCCTCACCTTGAATCAGTGAATAGTTTCTAACACTGGTGGGGATGCACAGTGGGACTGAACTACAAAGGAACCAAATGTGTTATGTGCTATCATATGATTTATGGTGCTATAAATGTATTTCCTTACACGGCAGCTGAATTTTGCGATATCGCAAGATCTTACAAAGATCCTACAAAGATCAAGGAATGTTTTTGTGTCCCAAACGAAGTGATTCGGACCAATCGGCATCCTGTGAGGAGCTACTTGGTTGTACTCGTGTGGTTTAGGTGTGTTTGACGTGAGACGGAGAGGCGACATTCAAAAGAACAATGGCGGCTCCCAAAGAGGTTAAGATAGATAGCTCCAATGGCACCAGTTAAATCAGAACTGTAAAGTATTGCTTCATTGAAAGAAGAGCAAAGAACGACACTGAAGGCTTTGTCGTACGATTGTGATCTGATTGGTTGAAGTTAGCCCTGTGATAGACGGATGGTTCATCCAGTCACCTGCCAAGTATTCTTTGAAAGCGCCTGACTTTCCAAACATTTTCCAATGATGGCTTCTCAGATGTGTAACCAACCATCTGTGGTGTTAAATGTAACACATTTAAGCTGCTGTATGATCCTGGACAAACTTTTATTGTATGATCTTGTGTTTTCACTGCAACAAATACACTCATTAAATTCGGGTTTATAACCCCTACGGAAAACTAAGCGTGCTGTAAAGTACATGGATCAATGCACTGAAGCGATTGAGCGGGAGCACAGAAAATCATTATTCATAGATTTATAGTTTTTGTTAACCTTTATCTACCCGGAGTGGAAACACTGACCATGATTGAACACCCTGCTCCTCAACGTGCCTGTTTCACATGATTAGAGCTGGACCACTGCAACACACAGCTGCCCAAACATTAATACTGGAGCTAATCTAAGCCACTTCAGCCAATTAAGCAACTGCACAGCTACCATCATCTGACTACGCTAAATCATTAATGTCAGTAGAAAATATGCTACCCCAGCATTAGTGAACCAAGCCATTCAAACATGCAGTGTTTATAGATGTGTTGCTGCCAGCAACTTGAAACTGTCCATAAAACCAGCTGCCTTCACTGCTTTATTATATTTCTCCGACTATAAATGTTAGCCAGAAATGATTGGATGACAATTGTTTTTGGAAAGAAACTCATTTTGCTAAATTATTCATCCTACAACGAAAACTACCGGCAGTGATCTGTGATGCAGAGAAAGAAACTGTGATGTTTTGCCCCTCATTAGTTCCCTTTACATTTATTTCTTCTTGTAACATAATTGTCTCTGTGCCATCATTGGCTTAAATCAAGTCTTTCCACTCGATGCCAAATCCATTCCACTTGATGGCTGATTCCAGACGTCCACTTTCTGTGAACTCGCTGCCTTTGGATCACAGTGTGGAACTTTGATCATGTGATAACATGTGAAATGGTAAAAACTAAATCTCCCCCATGTCTCCCTAAAAAGGCTCGCCTCACTGTTTGAAAACCTCTGGATTAGTCGGCACTGCAGGCAGCTTGAGGCCAATTGCAAACTTAAATTCACAAGGACAACTCTAAGCACTGACAGACTTGCCGGTAACAATCCTGCAAGTGCAAGGTAGTCTGTGCATTTAGATGTCGCCCTGCTCTCTTTCCATATCTCACATCGTGCTACACTGTTACAAACAAACAAATGCCTTAAGATTTGACACGAACGGGTAAACTGGCCTCACACTAAGTAAAGCAATTTGTTTGGTAATTTAATCCTTGGGTGACCATATGCTCTACTCCTACAGCAGTAAGAGTTTACCTATCCTATATTCTGCTTATTCATGGCTGTGATATTGACCAGGTCGTTGACCAATATTTCACACCAGATTGGGTTTTCCGTCTTTATAATGTGAGGGCAGGAGGATTTCCCCAGTGGCTTGGAGATGCATGTGTAAAATCAATGACATGGACAAGTGTTCTGCTGCACTACTTTGATCTAGTACATCCAACCCGATGAGTTGTTGTGCCACAGTGATGCAGTTAACGTGCAATTCATGCAGGCCGGGTCATAAAAATGAAAATTTCTGATAGCGGATGGTGGTTGGTGAAATAATATGTCACTAATGAGGAAAATATTAATTACATTCACAAAAATGTGAACAACATATGTTTTACATTTTTCATAAGGCACAACATATCAGACAAGACTATCATTGCGCCCACAGCGACTGGCAGAGGTGTGCCCATGTGGGTTTGGGCCTCTAACTAGAGAAAATACTTCCTTTGGGTGGGTGGCAGACGGATGAATAATGCGCAAATGCGGATTTGGTTTATGTCAAAGCCGATCCGCGCATCTCTTTTGTACAAAAATATGTCCTTTCTTTCTATCTCAACGGTGAGTCCAATCAATTTCAATTTGCCTGCAATTTGACTTTTTTCTGAAATTGGGGAAGAAGACTCATTGCAAGTATAAACACTGCTTCTCAGTGGTGAAATACTAATATCCTTAAAAGGTAAAAGGCAAAAAAAAGGTTTTATTTCCTGTAAAGTTTTGCTCCGCCAACAGAATAAAGAGGACCAGACAGAAACAGTGTTCAGAGTCACAGGTCATCTAAGGAGCAAAGGGGTTTGTCAGCGGCATCTTTCACAAATTGATTCTTATTATGGTAACCTAAGTTATAAATGTACCGTTCTATTGCTCATAAAATTGTGATTAATTGGTTCCCAACCAGATTCAGCAGCATTAAAAGCTGTCATTAAATTCAAATTGGTTCTACATGAAGTAACAAAAGACGTGGTTGCTTTAATCATACATATTTATTAGGCTTAACTTGGAGAAACAGTGAGATAAATAAACACACTGGAGAGATAATTGCCTGGAGGAAGAAGAAGAAATGCACTCACTGTTGAACACGGACTCACACAAACAATACTACATAATAATTAGAGGGAACGTGTCGCTTTTGTGGTGATAAACAACTCTGAGATTGTATATCTGATCCAAAAAAATCTAATTAACTTAAAGTGGTCCCGTTGGTTAGCGGTGTGTGTCACAGAAGAGGCAAATGTTTCTCTGGTTAAAACCTGCTAACTACATCAGAGCTGTATTCTCCACTTTCAGAGAATTTACTCGCTGACAGCCACAGAATGATGATTGCTTACTGATCGGGTTGCCGGTTATAGATTTAGGGGCTTCGGTCAAAGTCTTCAGGGACAGAAAATGGCTTTAAAGTAACTGAGATGATCCATTGACTATCAGTTTAATAACCTCAGAGTGCCGACAAAAATAGACGCTCTGTAGAGGCCTAAATCAACAGGGCTTAGGATGGTTAACCTCCGGTGACTCGCAGGTTTCATGAGAAGATGGATGGGGTTATGTTAATTGTGGCTTATTCTGGTAATGTGAGTCAAAGGTTTTTAAAGCCTGCTTTCCTCAGCAGAGGAGCCTCCCTCCACAACTGTCTGCTAATGTGTGATCTTTGCAGTGACACAGCATGGGTAGCACTACAAAAGGATCATTTTAGTAATCATTTTATTAGAACTAAATGTAAATGTAATCATTTAAACACAAGGTCAACATCTACAACGTAGTCATTTGAGCACAGAAATGAATGCTCCTGACAACCAAGTGTCCACACCCATGCCGGGGCTCTGTGAGGCTGTTGATGCACAGCGGTGCTTTGAGCTAATTGCTACCATCAGCAGGGTGAAGCTTATCAGCTACAATATCCATCATCAATTAGCACTAAACGCAAATTACACTTCAGCTTGATGGGAATGTCATTAGGATTGCCAGTATATGGTCTTAAACCAAAATAATGGACAAAACATTTTGACACGATGGTGGCGCTAGATGAGAAGTTAGGTAGGAGTCACTTACTTACTTACTGTAGCCAGTTACTGGTTATTACAGCATGACAGAGTCTCATATTCTTGCATTTTAGAGCGGGCAGCCTTAGTGGTTGCCTCTGCAAATAAGAAACCTGGAAAAAATCAGGTTATTAGAACCTGCTTGGAACGAATAGTTTTTGCATTTTCAGTATTGGGTCAAAGCCACAATTTTAATCCATCGCTATCTAATAATAAAAAAGCATATGGTGTAACAATATCCTTGACAAAGACATTGTCACCTGCAAGGCAGGACTTTGTGAAGCCGGTTTGATCATACTGAACACGTTTGGTCATATGTGTCAAAGCCCTGTTTATATACTAGAAAGAATTATAAGAGTTATAATCAAAACAAGTTATTTTCAATGGGGGTCAACCACCAGTATACATAATTACATAGCCAGTGGTGAGGTGTTTGTGAGAAATTGAAAATTTGAGTTAGTTTATGGGTTCAAGTAATATAGTTTCAGCCATATGGTCATAAAATGACAGCAAAAAAAACAATGTCCAAGTATATAATAATCCCCGTCCTTATACAGTGATCCTCTTCATCGAACATGTTGTGAATATGTGAACACTGTATGCTTAACTAAAGGGCTGCATTTCTACTAAAAGAGTTAAATAAATGCGTCAAGTCAATAAACTTTATAGATTGAGCAATGTCCCCTTTACAGGCACCGTGGCATTCAGCAGTGAGAAACTTCATCCTACTAAAGCAACAGAGTAACTTTTATCATTATGGCCTTCTTTAGATTTGTTATTGAGCGTTTCACAAGCCACGCAATCATCTGTTAATGGCAAGCCTATGTGGCAAGCACATTGTTGAGGCCTTATGGGATTGTGCTGATTGTCCCGGCCCCAGTCCTCAGTTACATCTACAGGTTATTGACTACAGCCACAGACAACTTAGGATCAATACGTTAGAGCACTACAGCCATTGCAATTTCATTGATTCTCCATCGCATTCCACAAAAGGTTACAGAAATGGAGACTGAGGCAACAGGCGAGGCTGCGCCGCACGGGCAATCTCAATGATGGCGAGAGAGTCTTTAGTGAGGGGTTTGTTATTTTCATGTTTCAAAAGTGTCTTTTGTTGAAAGCATCAAACATTCGCACTCCATACTGCAAGTGTGTTTATCGTACTTTGAAGGTAATCCCGTGAAGTGGAGATAAAGTAATGTATACAGAAATAATTTATTCTGTGTAGATTCTCTTCCCACCTCAAATCTTCATATGGACTGCTCTTTGTGTTGTGTCTATACTATAAGTCTGGTTTTGTTTGTCTGTTCTCTCTGTCATTGTTTTTGCTGTTTTTATCTCCTGTATTTTGTAAGGTGTCCTTGGGTGTCTTGAAAGGCGCCTCCAAATAAAATGTATTATTATTATTATTATTATTATTATTATTATTATTATTATTATTATTATTATTATTATTATTATTATTATTATTATTATTATTATTATTATTATTATTATTATTATTATTATTATCTACTGACAGAGATAACCATGTGGGAATGGAGGCCAAACACCAACAATGTCCAGTTCAGAGGTCAAGTATGACACGATGCCTTGCTGCTCCTTGTTCCGCGAGCATTGTGTTCCTCAACAGCATAACGAGTGTGTTTCCTATTGTAAGCCACACGGCTGGAAACCTGCCTGTGATGTGAACAGTGCTGCTTGTCACTGGGCATCAGAAAACGGTCCACTCATCGGAAACAATGAAGACACTGCTGCTGCATCCACACAGTACATGCCCTCCTCAGCCTCATGCATATTCAGGAACATGCAGATTGTGGAGCAGCTCTAATGTAGTGTGGCACATTAGCCTGCGATAAGGGGAACGCGTACATACAGTTCTGTCACAGCATAAAAGCATTTTGCTGTACCTGAGAGGCAAGACTGTGTATGTATATCATCTGCCGTAAGAGCAGCTGCTTTTTGGTGACCATCACTGCTGACAGCATTTTGATGGCCACATCTATAGGTCTTACAAGAATTATGAAGTCAAGGATGAGTGTTAGAGTGCTTCTTGTGGAAGTAAGGGTACTTTGTGACATTTCAGTCCGGGCATGTTTCTGTAATAACTCACCACGTTGTCGTTTCTGCATTTTTGTACAATCTTTTTTATTTTATAAATGATTACAGTATATTTTTACAAAACATCATTTGGTGGTTAACAGGAAACATTTGTTCATAAATATGATTAAAAATGTCTCATTGTGAATGGGTTTTTCTTACTTCTGAGAAAAAACTCACTTTGTCTCTGTATGCTGCGTAGCTTTGGTTTTGCTCTGGAGAGTTGAATGTGGAGAACATTGCTGTGGCTCCATTGGGGATCTTGTTATTACAAAAGGGGAAATGCAGCAGGTGCTCCAACAATAACTGTAAATATACATATTTTGAGGTTGCCAAAGATTGCAAAAAAATGTTTTCCATGTTGTAGCCAATGAAGCACACCGATGGTCAGCTGACACACTAAATCCACCATTAAGATCCTGATAGGGCGATGTGTAGAGAAGCAACAAATGAGTTATGGATCTTCAGAAGCTTACCGATTGGTGCAGCCATTGAATCGTGCACATCCAATGAAAAGGCAAATCCAGTGCTAATCCACAGCTGTGGGCTCAGGTGTTTGAGGCCTGAGCAGCTGTTCCAGGGCAAGCGCCACATTCAGCAGCGCTGCATTGCCAGCCCTCTGCAGCTGAGCCGAGGCCTGTTGTCTGTGCGATATTTGATACCTCAGTGAGTAATTATTAGGGTTCTATTAATAACAATGGGAGCTGTAAAATATCCCTTTTCCTCAATGCTCCCTACTGCAGCTTTTGGCCCTGTTCACTGCCGTTATTAAGACAGTAGCTGTCACAAAGCCGCTGGGATGAAGACTCACATACTATTTCGTGCACTGTGTTAATTCATTCTCATTATAAGAAGCGATGTAGCAGTTACTAAAAAGGTGGTTAAAGTTTAAACTGTATCCAGTTATCGCCAGAGGACAAAAAGGTACCTTTTAAAAAAATGCCCATTACAGTATACAGCTGCTTAGGTGTATAAAAGTCACATTGAATTAAGTTAAAGTATGCTTTCCCACAGCTACATTTAAATCCTTTGCAGAATACAGACATGAACATCAAGGCCATGATCTGTTCTAATTGAATATTTCAAGTTGATGTAATTTGGTACAAGTTGAAACAAACGTTCTGAGCCACATACCTAGCACCAAGTCATTTATTTGAAAAGAGAAACCGAGAATGATATCACCGTCATGTGATTGTGTAGAATTGATAAGCTGCTGCTGATTGTGATACGGGTTTCCCTAACTGCTATATTCTTAATGATTGGAAAAAACTAAACAGATTCATATAACTCAAAGTGAATATTAATGTATCATTGGAAACTTTATTCTCCATGTATGTCAAATTATAGTTGTTCTATCAGGATTTGCAATCATTTATACAACAGATGTAAAACATAGAAATCTTTATGCACATGTGGACACAGTGAGAGAATAACTCAGTGTACTTTATATATTTTATATTATAGTTTTTACCTTTCACTTTTCAGTGTTGATTGAGCTATGTATTATTTCCTACATGCTTCATGGAAATGTTTGTTCTACTCCCACTCATGGTTCATGAATGCGTGTATATCCCTTCAATAATATCCAAATAAAGTATGACTTCTGGAAAGTCAGAAGATCATTTATTTGTCCGATTTTGTCTCTGAAGAAATGTGGCAATAAAATATGTTAAGATTATAGACGCAGTAGCTACATTTTTAATACTATGATTCAAGACCTCTTGAAAGTCCGGCAGCACAAAATCCTGCATTACATTACAGTCGTAAGTCTCCTCAGGCCAGGTAAACACAGAGACGTCAGGTATTAAATGAAAGGTTTTGAATTCACTGTGGAAAGTTATATTCTTTGTTGTTGCTGTAATATTTCGGCCATGCTTCCATCAGATCCTCCAATGTTCCCTACGCTCTCTAAAAGTCATGAATGCCAATGCTTAGGTTCAGGTGACTTGCTGCACTTGACCTTTAGTGACCCATTAAGGAGCCCTTGAGATAGAGAGGAAGTCATCTGGGTGAGCTTGAATGAGTCCTGAGTTTTTCCAGCTTCATTTTGACAGCACTGGGTGTGCTATGATTCATAAACCAACGTTTCCTGAGGGCTAAGTGCTGGCCAAAAACCACAAAGGCAGGGATCATACAATATAAAACTGGCAGTAGGGTCAGAATGAAAATGGGTTTAAAACGTGCACCCATTCAAAATAGATCCTAATCTTGTAGCTGGATAACAGTATGTCTTGACAGTGATTTACTCTGATATGTCGTCATTTATTTAGAGTTGGCATGTAGCTATCATGGAATTTAAATGCCATTGACAGTTGCCAAGTGCCGGTACAACATTTTACAAATGTGAATAGCAGGAAATGAGTGTGGGCTGAGAGAGCTATTGAGTGGTGATGCAGCAGTGACAGTTATTTCAGCCCAAGCAATGACTGGCTGCCCACTAAACTGGCACTGTGAAGCCAAATCAGTAAGCCGGCCTCGAGCTACACAGCTCTGTTGTTGCCATGGTGAACAGATTATCTCTGTATGAAAAACCGTCCACTCTCCTAACATTGAGACTGACGCGGTTGCTGGCCATGGACAGTTGTTTTAGCCGGTAACCTTTAAGTGCATCACTTCTCCTTTCCTGCGGGGATTCTGAAAAGCCAGGAGAATATTTCTTCAAGTTTCTCCTCAAGTCAGCAGCACAAACAATGAGGTTACACAAAAACATTCAAGATGTGATGGTGGTTATTATTAGTTCTGTGGTAACAGGGGCTTCTCAACTCTGATTGGCTGGCAGGTATCAGCTGGCAGGTGCCGTGCATGAATTATGACTCTGCATGAGACGCACCAGGTTTTCAAGTAACTACAATGTAAATTCATCTGCAGCAATATTATACAACCAGAACAAATGCTCCGGAAGTCAGATGTAGTACGTAGAGAAAAAAGTCCACGTAGGAAGGAGGCTGGAGGCGATGGATGGATAAAGAAACACAGAACGTTCGCCCAAGAGACCACTGTCCCGTGTGGAACCAAATCTCAAGGTTGAGTTATTTTCTGTTAAGTTACATAACAAACCACAATCTTTTAGTAAACCTAAGTTGTTTTGTTGCCTAAACATTGTAAAATCGTTTTGTGGGAATTCACAACGTTAACTACATGTTTATTGCGACCGTATTGGAGCTTCATGGTTTGACGCGTAGGAATACCCAGTGAGTTAAAAGTGATGGGACTTCAGTTTAAAATGCTCTTCAGCCCTCCCTGTTCTGCTATGTATGGACATTGCCACTTTGACCTCTTCTGTCCAGCTAGTTACGTGTAACTTGCTAATATTCGCTAATGTATTTCTCTGAAGGATCTTTGTTTTCAAAGTCAGTACACAACAGATGTACACATAGATATACACATAGCAACACAACAACACATAGCAACTGAACATAAAAGTAGCAACAGATATATGTATGGCAACACAGAGAAATAAATCCATATGCTTCCATAGTGTGAGAGACGTGAGAAGGCTCTGAGTTTCATATCTGAGAGATTGGGTGTGAGCGCCTGTGTAATGCTGGTAAATTAGTATTTTTTGGAGATGGTAAAAAAAACCGGGGGAACAGTACAACAGGATGGTTTGGATTAAGCTTTTGTAAAGCAACAACAGGAGGTACTACTAGATCGTCCTCAGACGGGCCCTCCATCGGTGCTTCCAGTCATCCCGATCCTCCATGCATCTGGCTAGCTCGCCAGTATTTTCTGCTCCTGCATCTTTCCTGAGTACGTCCACGTATGTTATTGTGGGACGCCCTCGTGATCGGTGCCCGTGTGTTGGCTCCCATAGCACAAGTTTGCTGGCTGGCAGCTCTTGGTGTCTCTGGCAGTGACCTGCCAGCCTCATTCTCCTGACCGCTGTTTTCTCACCCACCCTTAGCGCCCCCTCATACAAGTGCGTGTTGGTGACATGCTCATCCTTGTTGATGCCAAGTACCACACGCAGCATTCTCGTGTAGCACCCATCTAGGGATTTCTGCAGGGTGGGCTTCAGGGTCCAGCATTCACTGCCATACAGGAGAATAGACTCCACTGTTGCATGGAAGAAGCTGAGTTTCATTTGCCGGGGAGGTTGGAGTTCCACAAACAGGTCATGCCATTCAGGGCCCTCCATGCAAGCGCCTTCCTCACTTTAAGGTCTTGCTCGGGGGCAAGGGGAGCACTGAGTTTACAGATGAGTCTTTGCTGGAAACGTTTATGGATGTCAGTGATGTGCTGATCAAAACTGACTTTGTTGTTGATGGTGAGTCTGGGATATGTGAAGCTGCTTTAAAGATTCAAATTGAAATGGAAGGTAAACATTAGACCAAGACCAACAATGTTACAAACTGATGTAACCCCTTAATGGATTTTCTTTTACAAAACAGTTAACACATTGATCTGCAATTCTACAAAGACCTGAAATCCTGATGGAATTGTATAGCTCCTCCAAACTAGGGACAGACTATATCTTAAACATGAGGGCAGGAATTACGCAACTCCTGTCTACCTTCAACTCACATGTTCAGTGTAAGTCTGAGAGCTCATTATCTTCTTATTTCAGACGCTGACGTAGAGGCAATGAAAGATTCACTTGCACCGTCTCCCAATACTGAGTTGATATTTGGCATCTTGGTTCTGACCTCACCACTCTCAGCAAGAACACACCAGGCTCAGAAAAGGGAAGATTACCTGTTGGAGCTGTTTCTTGATGTCCAACGGTTTATCTACCCACTCAGTGTACTTTAAGTGCTTGTTATGTATGCTGGATCAAACCTACTGAACTGCATGTTTCATGATTGTAATAGAGGCCTCCACTACCAATTACGATTGTGGAACATTGCATAAGACGTCGTTATCCCCAACTTAATGGCTGAAAATAATGGCTTTAGTTTCAACACCTACTGGTTTGAAAACACTCACTGATAAGAAATATGAGCTCCGTTTGTCTTCGAGAAGCCCATGAACTGAATCTAAAAAGTAATTATCAGAGGCTTTGGAATTTCTGTTCTTAAATTGTGCGCATAAAACTGAGCAAATTTATATTTATTTATCTAATTAGCAGCTTCCCTTGAGCTTCTGTATGCTCCTGCTGACCTTTTTTAGAAACTGTCTTTTCCTTTGTTTTTACATGGATAACAAGTCTCAGCGGTCCATCTTAATGTAACCTTATATTTTTACTTTAAGTTTAAAAATGTGCAATATAAATGTTGATCAGAGCAGCTAAAGCAAATTCATACACAGTTACATTAATTAAAATCATTTTACAAATCCTTGCTGTGAATATTTTTTTTATGCATTCAGTGATCTTTACACAATCAAGTTATTACAGAATGTCATGGTCTCGAGCGTATCAAAACTCTTAATACACAACCGAGCTAAAAAGATTCTGGACTGGGAGCCAAATACGTCTTGAAGAAGAGGAACAATTTAACTTACTATGTCATTAAATTTGCAAACATTAAACTTATTTATGCTGTTTTACATGCCCAGGCTGCCAAGGCTCTCAGAAACATGATCAAACCTCTTGTGCTTTTTGGCTCAAATACTATGGATGCTTCTGCGGGGAATTCAAAAGTGCCTGATCACAAAACCTCCCAGCCAGCCTTCCTTCACTTAAACTCAAAACTGATTAGGCTCGGGAATTTTTTTAATACAGTTTTGAAAAGTTTCCTGGAAGTAATCAGTTATGCAGCCATGAGGGGCCCTGTCCCTCCCCAAGTTTCAATATACTTTTATTGTATCAGATCTTTTTTTAGTACAAATCCATTAATGAACAAACTGCAAATGTGCTTCTGCTACAACTGTTATGAGGTATTTTGTCCCTATACTATGCTTTATATATCAGCTGTAATTAAAATATAATAAGTTCATTTGCAGTTCAACAGTGTGTGTTGTCATTAATTAAAGGAAGTCTTTATGGTCAAAGGCAATTCCACAAAACATAATGAAGTCGTCTGTTGAAACGTGCAGTGTTTATGCATTTGTATAGCAATGTTAGATAACACAGTTCATTAACAGGAAGCCCTGACAATGATGGTCACCCCAGTGTTGTACTCATAGACTGTATGAAAGAAGAGGACGTATCCACCGTGACCCATGGATTTGTGGACTATCGTTTTGAAACCTCAAGTTTGACTTTTTGGCCGTTGCAATCTTGTTTTTTGGAGCCAGAAGTGAACATATTTGGACGAGAGAGTGAAGCTTGGGGAGGGATACGAGTCGCTGTGGTAGCGACTTGTCAATCACAAGGTAGTTGTTCTAAATCATTCCCTGATTTATCGTGTATTTTGCTATTTGCCCATAAACTCATAGACTTCGATACAATTGGACATCTGTTTGCAAACATTGGAGTCACCCCTTTTTACTGTTATTTTATTTAACTTCATTTCACCATGAGTATTCAGAATCTCTTTTACAAGAGAGTCCTGGCCAAGTATATTTACATAATGAGTTTCACATAATGAAAAAACAACAGACCTGAAACAAAACAGCAACAAACAAACAGCATAAAACATTTCACAGAAAAGAAACAAGCAACAGACAACCCCCTGCTGGTTTAAGGCACTTCCACATTGGCTTCGCTTTCTGAACCCAGAGGCCACGTCGACCTGTTTGATACAGTCTATGGTGGTACTGTAACAGGCCTGAATGTCTAGAGTAAGCACACTGTTTGAACAGTATTTTTTGGGGGGAAGGTGTGCTAAGTAAAAACGCTGGCTGACAGTCAGGTGGGGTTGGGACAGCACTTAATTGGTTTGCTTCAGACATGGTTGACTCAGGAACACTAGGGGACACATATTCCCAGTTAGCAGAAGCCTTTCTTAGGTAAGGGATTACAACACACAAGGTAATGAGGACACACTAACAATATGGCATGGCAGAAATCCTTATAATTGTCAAAACATTTGAAATCTCTCCAGCAGAATTCCCCCAGAGCGGTGGGATTTGTCTATATGGGTTGTCAGTGTTTGTTTTGTCTTAGTTTCTTTCGGGTTTTTTTGGCTTTATGATGCAATGAGTAATGCTTTGTCAGTGTTTTAGCTGTTATAACTGCATGGCTCTGGGGATGGCAACGCAGGTCGGTCCAGTCCACCACTTTGATCCAGAGTGAAATATCATGAATCCCAGAGACTTTGGTGAGCCTCTTCCCTTTAATACAGCACCACCATGAGGTTGACAGTTTTGGTTTAGAGTGAAAGGTCTCGAAAATAGTTCCACTTGATGCATTAATACAAGTGAATTTGTCTCATGATTGATTCATCAACAACTGTAGAAGCAAACAATCCACTGATGTTCTTTAGTTAGAGCATTTTAAACATGACACCAGGTTGTTATTATTTAAATCAGCTTCAAAACATGCACCTTGTAATTATCCGCGGAGAGCGGTCCCCCTCGTAGATCTGAAGGAGAAACATTGTAATTGATTATATTTAAATGTGTGTGGACCTTGATTTGGAGAGCCACGTATGATTCTAAATGGCAACTTCATCATAATCTCATGTATAAAGTATATTTTGTGTGCGTGCTCATTAGGGATGCCTGATGAAGTTCACAATCAATATGCAGATTAGGAGCACATTAATTTGTTTTGACTGTCATCACTATTTTTCAGCACAGAGCAATCCTGCTCCCGAGTGAAGATGTCAACACTACACATTTCTAAGCTCACCAGTACCATGCATACGTACGTGTTGTGCGATCAACGTTAATGTTACCATTGACATGGCAGGTGCAATATATTTTATTCTGGACTGCCATGAACACTGAATTTCACTGATTCTAAAATGAGTGTTTGCTTTAGATAATGAGAATGTGTTTAACTCCTGTACATCGCTTTTGACTGAGCACAAAACTCTTCATATATCTAATGTCTTCATTGTGCTCTCAAAGTTCACCAGATTGATGCATTTAACTTTAACAAAATGTAAAAGATGTTAAGTTCAGCTCGAGCTCAGATGACAGAGAGCTTTATTCATACATTTAATGTTTCATGAAAATCCACTGTTAAAAATAACTTTTTTTAAATGAACAATAAATGCATGATGTTTCCAAAGTCAATGAGTAATCTTGTGAATAATCTTGATCTCAATATTAATCAAAATAATCGTAACTCAGACTTTTGCCAAGCAGCATCAAAGGATTTCCCAAAGATTTTGCACTCTGGACCTTTATCTATCACCAACACTTGGTCAACACAGCTCCATGATATTTTCTTGTAAATATTCATAGTTCTTAAAATATATATTTTTTCTGTCAAATCCCCTGACCTTCCTTTTGTGCCATCATTAGGCTAATATTGTTTTTGTCCTCAAAACATATCTAATAGTGCTGAGGCTGTTCATGCTTCCTAGGGGACGAACCATTTCAATTTCAGGCAAATTCTTAGCTTTGTACACAAGAAGTCTCACAATCCAATAGTAATACAATGTACTGTGTACATTCATGCTACCCTTTCTGTTTGAATGGCCATTCCGGTAGCAACACAAATGAATTATTAAACACGGCAGCCTCTAGGTGAAGCCGCCAGAGCGTTAGGCTTTTAATGTTGTTCTGCTAATGATACTTTCATGTTGGATGGTGTTTCATATCGCCTTCCGCTGTTTCAATGTATACAGGTCATTCTTCTTGACCTATGACAACTCTCTTATACTCGCTCTGTGTTCCTTCGCCGCTTCTGTCTGTTTGATTTGAAAAGCCAATTCACAAGGCAAGTAACCACTTTCCTCTAGTTATTCTGTGTTTTGTGTACCACTCCATGATTTCTCTTATCTTTGCCCTCCTCATCTCCTCTCCCTCCCCGGCTCTGTGTGGCGTGGATGGAGCTGATCCCTGTCAGGGAGGTCCGGTTCTCTGTACATGGGGTTTGAGTTATTACGGTAGAAACCACAAGCTCAGCAAACGCGACCAAAGAGACAGATGAAACCTCCTCCACACTCAGGGCTTCTCATCACCCGTAAACCACCAGAATGTACTTCCTGTCAAGCAGCTGTCCTTGTGGGGCCAGAGACATACATACTGTAGCAACAGCGTTTATAGCACCCAGACCAAAAAAGCAATTAACATTCACCCCAGATCACGCAATCACAATGTTTATGTATCTAATAAAGAGTAAATAAGATTCTATAATAATCAATTGCTTAACAGATTTCACAGCCTGAGCTCAGCCAGTGTGAAAAAAACAATTCAAGAAGATTTCACTGCCTGCTTGCAGCCAGATTTTTCACTTTGGAGGATGGTACAGTAAACATGCCCACAGATGCACAGTAACTCTTTTAGTAAGCAGAAAGTTTGCATAAACGCTGAGTCATGTAAAACATTATGTTGTGTGAGTGTAAAAGTATTTCATTAATTCACTGATGTTGGGATTTTCTAAGGTCAGGCCCACTTGACACCAGAAGATAAAAAATGAATCACAAGTGCTCTGAGAATTATTTAGGAGGGGATAAAACGACAGTGCCTGTCTCGCTTTTTATCCGGCCTAAAACAGTACACTGTTGACAATTTTCATATACAGGGTTAACATGTTATTATACCCCGTGCTTGGTCCCTCACTTTCTTCTTCAGCCCTGTGCAGATATTTCCATCACTCAGCTACACAAATCATTTCCAATGAGGCCATGTCATCACTCTCAGCAAAGCTGTCAAACCATGTCTGAGATTTGCACTTTATAAAACCAGCTTCAGAAGCTCCTGCATCTCCATTACAGGAATCCAAAATGTCA
Source organism: Cottoperca gobio (assembly GCF_900634415.1). Lineage (NCBI taxonomy): Eukaryota > Metazoa > Chordata > Actinopteri > Perciformes > Bovichtidae > Cottoperca > Cottoperca gobio. Next base: position 16,587,342 of record NC_041361.1, read on the forward strand.
GTCAGTCTGAGAGCATGACTCTGCACTGGAAACAGATATTAACAAGGCAGAGGCACGGCTGAGGATAGATCTTTAGCTCATTTGAATTATTTTTTTGTGTTAAAGCCAAAATGAAATGACTGTTTTTAATACCTTACTGGTTAAAGCTTTACAACATGCAGTCTTACTTACTGTAGAAAAAACAAGTTATAAAAAAAAAATTGACTAATTAATTCCAATTACTTCTTATAACTCAATAAGACTGACCAGCTGAGTGTGGGCACAAATTAAAACAGACTATATCGTCACACAATGTTGAACTGCAGGTTTTGTGCTGTGCTTTAACAGCTGCTAGGTGAGTCTTGTCGGTGCACTTTGGGCTCCTGGAGCTCATCACTAGTGTAGCTCGATACATCAGCTGTCATAGAGGTCACACATCTCCACTCTCCCATTGCAAATTGAGAGAAAATGCGATAAACAATCTGCAAAGGTAGAATTTGAAGTAATCCTCATGACTAGTTTTTCATTCAAAGGCAAATGGAACGTTTTGTGCATTTGTCCGATGTTTGGAGGCATCGATCAGTCCAGTCTCAGGCTGTCGATATAACTCTCTTCTCTCTAAATCCTCATTTGGCCTCTCTCTACGGACAACAGAGCCATTTGCTTCTCTTTGTGTTGCCGGCACAGGGTGGAAGCTGTAAAACTCAAAGACAGCTTCAGAACCTGAACAACTTAACAAGAGTTACACTTTTGTGTGAAATGGTGCTAAAGAAGATTTGATGCACTGATTAGAGACTTACTGAGTCAGTGTCTCTCATCCTATCAAAGTCATTTGTAAACATGCTCTTAATCGGAGGAAGCCTGCTCTTAACATTATTAACATTAATTGCATATAGCTCAGTGCCTACTTCAAGGCCATTAAGTGTTTTACCTCCGTGTCAATCAGACTAATTCAGTATCCTGCTTGACTGAATCATGACACAGAGTGGATAATAGAGATAAAACCTACAAGAGGAGCAGCAGAGTGCAGAAGCGCTGGAAGGTTTAAACCATAAACTGTATATAAGAAGTGGACGTAGTATCACAATTTGATGATGGACCCAAATGCAGCACACATGAAACCAAGGACGATTGGTAATGACTTTTATTATTAGTCAAGCACTGCTTACGGTAAAGGAAAACGGATCCACGGAAGGATGACAATGATCCACAAGAACAAACAAACAGGTAGCAGGCAGAAGGTAAGTCGAGGCTGTGCAGAGTGTCTGGAAACAGGCGAGGCAGACTGGTCCATACAGGTTTGGTCAGGAAACAGGCAAGCGGGCAGGCAGGGTCGGCAACAAGAGATCTGTCCGGGAAAAAACACTGGAAAGACTTGCATTACTACAGAGTATGATCTGGCAAAGGAGTAGAGGCCAGAGGAGGCTTGAATACTACTAAAGCTTAATTGTTTGCAGCAGGGAGAATCAGGTGAGTTGCGGAGGGGGCGTGGCTAGCAGGTGAGTGAGGTGAGTGGTAAGACTTAAAGGAACAGAACTGTGACACGTAGTCCCCCATTGGTTTGTGGACTACGGTTTTGAAGCCAAGAGTTTGGGATTTTGGCCGTCGCCATCTTGTTTTTTTGGCCATCTTTGTTTTTACTACTAGAAGTGACACGTGCGGGTGGAGTTCAGTACATCTGAACGCCGAAAAATACTTTTTTATGCGACCAAAATGTTACAATTAACTTTCATGAACTGATAACAAACTGAAAGGTTTAAAGTTCTAAGACAAAAACACAGACAATCAACGCCCAGACCAGAGAACAGCGTGTGATAGCGACCTGTCAATCTTCACTCTAAATAGCAGCATCATTTACAAAATGAACATCATGCTGTATTGAAGAAGACATGAAACTAGCGATGTAGAATATAAACTCATGAGGATACTTTTATACAAACTTTTTGCAACCCGTGGAGTTGCCCCCTGCTGACCATTAGAAATAATGCAGGTTTAAGGCACTTCCTCATTGCCTCCACATTTTAGGCCGAGAGGTTGCCGCTTGGTACAAACCTGCTGAGACAAAGACTCCTTAATTAGACCAATTCAAGACCAATTCATGACGTGTGGACAGCAAAAAAACAAGATTTTTGCAGATCCTATGCATTTTAAGCTTCTTTATTTTGTGTTTTTATATTAACAATGCAGGTTTGAAGGTAGTTGCTGCAAATAACTGCAATGCAATTTGTTGATTTCTAATTGTAATCACTTGCACTACTCATTACTGAAAAATGAATCACATTACATTAACACATTACTACCCAACTCTGTTAATTGACATCCATATGCCAGAGTCAGACTCTCTTTTCCTAGATGTTGTTTTTCTTCACTCCTAATTGTATATTATTATGCAGATGTTTGATTCATTTTCAGACTTAATTCACAAAACAGAATCCATCCATTGTTCAGTCTGGAAGGACAGCTTTTGATATCAGCTTTGACACACTGATGTAGTGTCTCGCATTTCACTGACTTCCCATTTATTTGTGATACATAAGGATGCTTCTGTTGTCCACTCTCCAGCCCACTCACCAAATGCATGAATCATAATTCTTATAGTAAACTATGACAAATACTTTCTGTACATTCAAAATCAACAAACGTGTCAGTTCTCATTGTGCATCGCCACTTTGAGCATTTACTATTTGCCGGCAGGGAGCTGGCATGCATGGATGCTTACATTTACAACAAGCCTCCCCACTCTTCCTATTTGTGAAACACAGATGGAGCGTCGTGCAAAGCTCAGTGTGAAACAAAAATCCCCCAACATTGTATTCACTACCTGAAATTGTGGGAAAAATGACATTATCAGCTGAAAGGTGACATACAACTAATCCTATATTGGGGAGCCAATTTATTTCACAAATGAGTTTCTTTACAGGATTGTATAATTATGGAGTTTGAAAGTACAGAAGGCAAAAGTTCACCGGTGGCTGGGTTAGGCTTGGTCTCTTTTCATCCTTAAGCATCTTTAAGACTATAACCTCTTAATGACCCCAATATTGTAAAGGCTCGTTAATTATGCAGAGAACCCACGTGAAAAGTTCACACCGTAATTGCAGCCTAGATCTTTTCTCACCTTGATGTGCTCTGGCCTTCTGGCAAAATGGCACCATTGTGCAGAATGTCATATGTGATGTTCTATGTAACATTGCAAACACAGACCTAATAAGGATTTATTGCATCGCAGCTGCCCGGCAAGAACTGTATTTTCGCTCTGCTTGCACTTTATGCACAAGGAGTTAAAGCACAAGGAGAACAAAAAATCGTTTTCATCACTATGGGATCAATTAAGCATCTTAACGTGGGTAATGAGTCCCTTGGTTACTTATATTTCGCTGTGTGTTCAAACTGTCAACATTTGTTTGTTTTATAATGAGAGGTTTGGGCCACAGTTGGAGCAGTTTAATCCATTGCAGATTTAATATGGCAATATACTGCACGTTCTACAAAGCCTTAAAGTAATAATCTTGAAGATCTTCAATTAAATAAATATCTTTTAGGTCGCTATTTTTTTACCTGAATGTGGTAACACAATGGTGATTTAGCCTAAGGCTCACTGATGAAAGCCTTTGCATTTGCAGTATTACGATCCGGGCATCTGTGGGGACATTCCTGGGCAAAAATCATAAGTGCCGCTTATGTGTGATGAAACACACCTGCAGTTACTGCTTATCACCATAGGTGCCGCCAAAGAGAACAAAATGGAGAGGTTTCCAGATTGGAAATATTGCTCTGCATCGTGCGTGTACTGAGTTCAGAGGCTTTGGATTTATCCCTCAAACGCACATCACTGCTCTGAGACACTTAAGGCACTTAATGGTTGCTGCTTAGTCTATGCAGTAGGTACAGTTAGCAGCATTTCATTGTAAAAGCCTGCACGGGGACTGCCTACAATTTTACCCAGACATGTTAGATGTTGTTGGTGTTCTGAAATAATTTACTTCTTCAGTACTTGAGAGACAGATTGAGTAAATAATGATTAATTGTATTTAAGGACTGACAAGTCATCTGAGAGAGAGAGAGGGAGTTTATACTGAAGTGAGTGTTTCACTAGATGCCATTTTATTTGCAACCGTTCTGCAGCATTGTGCATTTCCGTGATGGTGTGTCGACAGGCCCTCATAGCTAAAGCAGGACAAACTGCTCATCATGTGAAGATGCCTTGAGGGCACGCAGATGGAGAGGGTTAATCCTGTAAGGTGCCTCCAAAGTCACTTCCTCATTCACTTAGAAATGATCATTCCTCTTCATCCTTCGTTGTATATTCAGGAAGGTCCTTTAAGCATATGCAGGGACCACTTCCCATTCCATCCTCACTGCCAATGCCATTTTAAAGAAAAAAGCCCACCGAAGGGCAATTTGTTAATTATTAATTGACCCATGCACTTATGCACTGTAGTGATGATGAAGAAATGCTTTTAGAAGCCCCTGCAACTCCCCCCCCTCGCCTCCACATCATGCTTTAGATTCAAGATCTTGATGGAGAAACAATACAAGCAAAAGCCAAATTGCAAAGTTGTCCTTTGCACCAATGGGGGGTAGGAAAATATATTGAGTTGAACTTTCTGGGAACAAATCCCCCCACCCACCCACAGTGATTCGCAATGATCTTTTATCAAACAACGCAGCGGCATTGCCCTGTGTTAAATTGGTTACCCATCAGCCCTCACTCCAATCCAGGGGTTTTTAGCGTTGGCACTGGCACTTGATCAGCGGTGTCTCTCTGGATTTTCCAAATGTACTTATCCTGCCAAAGACTCCATCGCCTTATTAAAGTGCAGTCAGTGAGGCAGTACTGTCACGAGGTAGGATGAAGCAGCCTATGGGAGGAGAATAAGGAGCTAGTGACAAGCGAATTCATTACACCACTTTTGTTGATGGTGTTGTAAAATAGAGTGTGAGATGCCGCACAAAGGTCATCCGCACACGTTTTTGTCATTGGGTAAGGATCTGAATGACTGAGTAAACTAGAGGCGATGTCTTGACCCTTTACTTACATCTGGCAGTCTTATTGAATTTTCACAGAGATTCCTGTTGTGTTTGAACTACGCGGGCCATGTTATGTGACAAACATCTTGATGGCTTTGTGTCTTCAATTGCAAGATTAATTTAGCAGAATCAATTCAAAGAGTCAGTAGAACAAATTCAGAGTAAAAAATAGGTTAAGTTCTTACTGTTTATCTTGTTAACGTGTTACAAAACTGTGCTTTCACCTTTTGTTCTACAGGATCAGTGGCAGCAGTGATGTGACGACACTTCCTCAGCCTTGAAACAAGCACATCTTTTGTTGACGGGGCACACTCTGAGACCTCTAAATAAATCAAACATTCAAGGTTTGTCACAATTTCCGTGCAGCACACTCCTGGGACACTTGGGGCAGGACACAATAGAAATGTACAGCTCTTTGTTTATGTAACAAGTAAAGGCAGAAGTTCTGTACAATAAGTTATATAACATTTGCAATAACAGAAATGACTAAAAAGAAATGCAGCCCGAACATAGCCATGCTTAACAGTGAAGACATCATCTCAGTGTTGGTGGCAACCCAGAATACGTACATGTGCATATAAATATTTAGAATTAAACACTGGCAGATGTCGAATCACATTTTGTAAACTTTGATATGAAACTACACAGGAAAATATCCAACATATGGGATTTACACTTACTGTATCGGCTGATAGCTACTTGTTTGTTTTGTTTGTATTTTTGACGTGTCGTGTTTTGCATGTCAGATGTCTCATCCCGCTCAGAATTAGCACCTGTCAGTGCTGTCAAAGTGCAGAGCATTTTGTTTTTATCTCCTTACACAAGTCGATCGCATGTCTGTTGCTGCTCTCTGCAGTGTATATATATATATATATATATATATATATATATATACAGAATATATATATATACTGTGTATATATATATATACTGTATGTGTGTATATATATATATACACACACACACACAATATATATATATATATGTGTGTGTATATATATATATATATACTGTATATGTCCCTTATGATTTGAAATAGCAAAATGTTCAGCTTAATAATTGGAAGGAGAAAAGTTGGTACAATACAAAACCAGATAACATTTTTTATTCAGTAAAATAAAATAACTTCTCTGTTGCATCCCTACCTCCCAACAGCAGAAGAGAGATGAGCTGTCAACAGTAAAGCATGTTTTTAAATCTTAAGTATCTCTCTATGCCATTAAATATTCATGACTGAACAAGCAACAATCAAAGTTAAGTTTAGGAAAAAGCATCCTTATTCCTTATTTATGTTCAAGTTTAACATTTAAAAACTTGAATCTGCACCAACAGGACTGTGTGGGTTTGGTCAGATATGACTGGCATAGAATTCAGATTCAAATGTTGCTAAACTGTGATGCACAGGAATAAGTGACATTATCTTTCTTCAAATAAGCCCCACCCACTTTAAACCATTGAGAAGAGCTCAGAGAAGAGAAGGAAAAGATAATCAGAAATATCTGATCTGTAAAACTTCTAAGTTTAAAAGAAAACTGCGTGTATATGCAGGACCCCACCTTTCCGTATTACTCTCTCTGTAAGAAACCGATTGAGAAAATAGGTTTTCAAAGCCTTTAAGTTACTTGGACTATTCAGAAAAACAATGTGTACTATACACAGTATCAGGTCTTCAGTGTTCATATAAGTAGTACTTAAACCTGCATATTGTTTTTATCTACTCCAACTCCAGTAGTTGCAACATTATGTTCGATTGTATAGAAGTCTATGAGAATTGACCCTTGATTTATTACCAAAGTAAACTTTGAATATCAATTTTAAATAGTGGGTAATGCCACTTCTCTCAAACAATAGTGGCTCAATTAACACCCTTTGATGGTGAAAATATCAACAAGAACATTAGTGATTATGCTGCATCCAATGTTTTGCAGTACAGACATTAAAAGCATTAAGTATTTTTCTCAAGTAGTTTTTAATTGAGACCCCGAAACTCATAAAGGCCGTAGCTCTCAGGTGCATCAGTACATGTTGACCCAGCTGACCATGATTGCTAAACTGGAACAAGACTTTAGAGCACATTACAGAAACATTACTGGAACACAAACATATTTTCATTATGCTTTCCATTTCATTTGTTCCCTTGTTTCTGTCAATTAAATGATCTTCTGTCATGGGAATAAAACGACTGTTCATTTGTCAATTGTCAATAATCACTTTGTCGCTTCATAACCCTAAGGACAAACTATTCAAAGAGTTTAGTTAGCAGCAGTCACACATGGCTGAGCCAGTATAATGTCAATACACACACACACACACGGGAAATTGTGAAGGAGCTCTCCTTCTTTACTTTTTGAAAGTGCTGCACAGTTAAGCATACAATGCAAGCAAAACTTGGACATATATGGCCAGGATTATATTTGTAGCAATAAAGGCAGAATGTATTAAGCTAAATATATTATTGATATTATATACAGTATATATTACATCATTATATTATCGTAAAAAATAACTAAAAACATTGTTTACAATCTGAATATTAAACAGTTATGATTCAAAGTTGATTTAATTCCAATCAGCTATGATTTATTTATTTTTTACTTTTTTTACTTGTTCTTGAAAAAAGGGGTATTTGTGTAATTCAAAATAAAACAAATATTTCATAATTTCATAATATTTCAAGTAGTGTTAGCCTTTTCAAATAAGTAGCGAGGTTTGCAGTGTTCCTGGTACACACCACATTAGTCTCTAAAATAGTTTCAACAAGAACTGAACATCATAACTTTAATGAAGGTTAGAGTCAGTGTGTAGTATTAGACTGCATTAGTGATAGCTATGTGTACTGATTGATCTGGCAACTGAGTGCATTAAATGATTCCATGGAGTGTTTTGTAGAATGCTGAAACGCAGACAGTCGAGGCAGACACGGACAGTTTAGTGATTTATTAACAAAAGAAAAGACACAAAAGCTCACAGGCATGGGTAGCATGTAAACAGTCCGAGTAGAAATTAATCTGAGTCCACGGGATAGCACGGAAAGGTGGAGGCAGGCAGGTACACAGTACGTTTTTGGGTCAGTTTCAACTTCTGGTGGCTTGAAAACAACGGCATGACGTACACAGCAACTTTGACAAACTGGCAACTGACTGGGGGAAAATGGCTGTTGTATGTAGGACAGGGCTGGACCAACCGATGGACAGACTGACACTGACTCACTAGAGCAATGCTACTGTGTCTAAAAACAAGCAGAATCATCCAATATTCTGTCATTCAATGTTTTGTTTGGTGAGCAGGTTATTTTTGTCTGCAACCAGCAGGCAAACATTGAATCAAAAGGTACTGTGTTCCTAATGTTCATAATGTAGATGTCGGAACAAAACACCTCCTGGGAGACTGGCCAGTAACCCGGCATTCATTTCTTTGTCTGGCATGGGGACTATACCTGCTCACGGTAACTATCCAGTTCTTGCAATAAGTTCACACAAACCACATAATGTTGAATGCATTACATCCTGAGCATCCGATGATTATCTGCCAGTAAAGACACCGGGTGTTTAGAACAGCAAATATAAAATCCTCCATGAGCTGAAAATAGGTTGGATCACTGTTGCATAGCAATCAGCGGCAGTTGCATAACATGTTTGTTTAGATGAAATGTTGCAGATTTTTTAAAGAGCTAACTGGCATCTCTGGATTTACAGAGTACGGTGTTTGTCTAGACTAGTGACAATGACGGGCTGTGCTGACTAATATCTCCTCTCCTCTCCCTTCACCAGCTTAATTCTACAGTAATTCCACAGAAAGCTGAGTGTCAGACTCCTGTGTCTATCTTGTCCTCTGTCACTGGAGCCTGGCTGCCTTGAAGTTACATGCAGTTTCTGTCTCTGCGGTGAGTGTGTGCGTGTGAGGCAGGAGGTGGGTTGCTGTGGTGGGGGTGGGGGGTGCTTTGATTCAAGAGCCTGATTGAAATGTAGCATCACAACCCCCCAGGAGGTCTTTGTAAGCCCCTTGCCGGGCGGGGAGAAGCCACGATCGGAGGGCTGTAGATCATAACAGTGATGATAGTGGTTTTCCTATGATAGCACAGGGGGAAACAGGGGGGACATTGAAAGTCAGTCTATAAAGGCTTCATTCAAGCTCCTGGCAAAGACCATCCATAGCCCCCCAAGTGCACCTGCCTCTGCCTAGGGGGCCGATGGAGAACCAGAGAGGGAGGCATGGAGAGGAAAAGAGGACAACATTTCTCAAAAGGCCAGGGGAGATGGCGCCGCCAGCAGAAGGGACCGTCCTTTGGGTTTTGCAGTTGGTCAGTAAAGCCAGACAGGGATGTGGACAGTAATTCGAGCAGAGTAAGTTATCATGCCACTGAATGCCTGCCCTCATATGCATGAGGGAAATATTTGACCATGACCTGAAACAGGCATCGTACTCCAGAAGCCACCATATGCACACAGCCAAGAGTTATTCATGTGGTCCACAACTTAAAGGAATGGCTATTTCACCCTGGCTGCTCAAGCTGTTTTTTCGTAAAGCTTCAGAACAGATAAAGACATTCCTACAACTAAAAAAGGGAAGGAAAGAAATGGAATTTGTGTGAAGATTAAAAATACTCATATTTTACTGCAGGGAAATGTGCAGCTGTGGAGCCTTTGCAGTCAACCTTACAATGAGACACTCACAAATCTTGTTCATGCTCGGCTGACTGTAAAATGATAAAAGGAAAAATCCATAACAAAAACTTTTTGTAATGATAAAAATAAAAACACTATTGCTTTTATTCACTTTATTCTTGTTAATATATGGAGAAACAAAGACAACAATGGTGCATCACAATATGTCCAGTAACTACTCTATAGTTGCGTGTGACAGAAGAACGAGTCTAAGGCTTGCCTTAAAGGAGAACTCCACCAACTTTACACATTAAAGTCGGCTTACTCCTCATCATCAGTACTAAACAGAAACAGCTGTATAATCTACAAAGCGTTTGACCGTGGGATGGCACTGCAAAAGAGGTCATGGAGGTTAAGGGTTTATTCTGTGGGAGTATAAATGGGTTCAGTACTTTTCCTGACAGTCAGCCCAAGAGATTGTCATTTATGTGTAAATGGAAAGTTTGCTATACAGTATGTGGAGACACGCGATCACCAGCGTTCATTCTCTGCAAATAATTCATATCAAACACAAATATGACAGCAGTTTTGTTATCTTTTATACAAAGTTGATCAATTGGGATTAGAGTAATGGCCAAACTGAATGCAAATCCTTTGTTTAATATGAAAGACTTAGCATTTCATGGTAAGCTCAGCTGTCCATTTCATTTAATTTTTTTTCATTTAGGCTCAAGTGGGGTGTTAGAGTAAAGGTCAGAAGGTCACCAAATACATCAACATCGTCTGGAACCATGAACATCAACCGAAGATTTCATGGAAATCCAGTCATGTGCTTTCATGATATCTAGCACATGATCACATTATTGGACAAGAAGACAGACGGACAGACCAACAGTTGGACCGACGTTACCATCCTTAGACTCAAGTGGCAAATGTATTTTGAAGCATAGCAAATTTCAGGTTTTCCGTGTATCTCACAGAATCAACAAAGGTAAGAAAGTCAGCCACGCTTGCTGCTCTGTGTGGCTATTTTATTAGGCAGAGCAGTGCTTTAAGCTAAATGTAGGTATAAGGTTTACCATGTTCACCATCTTCGTTTAGCATTTTAGTGTGCTAACAATTAATAATTATGTCTAAAGTAAAAGAAAAGCTGAGGCTGATCAGAATGTCCTTAGTTTTGCAGATATTTTGTCATAAACCAAAGTATTTTGGTGGGTTACCAAAAACATTATAATTCTTCATTCAATTCAACATGACTGTTTGTACCAAATTTCATAGCAATGCATCCAATAGTTGTTGAGACATTTCATTCAAAATGACCAATGTCAACCTGCTTGTAGCGCTTAGGATACATCATGTGGGAACCATGAATGTCTGTACAAAATGTAGTATGTTGGTTGAGAATACATCCATCGAGTAGATGTTGAGCTATTTCACAGAATAAGTGAAAACTTTGACCTGCTGGTGTTGGTATGATTCATCTTCATGGGACCATGAATATCAGCACCATATTTCATGGCATCCAGACTGGCATTGCTATTCTGAGAGCCACGTTACAAGCATAGCTAAAAACAAAGGTCCCACTGATGGACAATGCAAGGATACTATACCTGTTTCCCACCACCAGTAGCCAAAATAGACCAGGCTGCAATAAAGCATCCTGACAAGTCGCATATTGATTGGGAAGGGTGAGTCTTGTTTTTTTCGCCTGGGAAAAGGCCCAGCAGCACTGTTGCATCCACTACCTACAATACAAATTATTCATTCAAGCACACACTCTGGGGTTTGCCAAAGGGCATTCTGGTGAATTTAGGTCAGTTAAAGTTGAGTAAAAGTACACAAAAAGTAAAAAGCTTACAACTGAGATATCACAAACAAGTGTTTCAAATATGGTGCTCAGAAAATTCAAATCTTGACTTTTGCTTTGTCACATTCTTTCAACCTGTTATCCAGTCATCATATGTTCTACTTCAAATCACTTGAGGGGTGACATCTGTCAGCACAAGTGGCACAACTCGCAGAGTTTTATCTTTTGTTTTTGTTTCTTGTTTTCTTGTGGTATCAAATTTCACCACCCACACGCTTTGAGCCTGTGAACAATAACAACGCCTGAATTGTTCCCACCTCTCAGCAGCTGGAGGAATAAGACCATTGGTATTCAGAGAACTCATGAATAACTTACAAAGTGGGGAGTAATAAAAGCCCCTTGAGCTTTAGTCAGAGGTGCCAGGGTCAAATTAGGATGCAAATTAAAACTGAACTCAATTCAATAAATTGAACGCGCTAACAGCAGTATATCAGGCAAGATTTGAATGACGTATGCTTTCCAACTTGTTTATGCTCCTTTGGACATTTAATGGAATTGCCTAGTGTTTACCCCTTGACATTTTTATAGAGATATTTTACATGTCAATACAGTCAGTTCAGGGCTCTTACATTTCATGACCAACCAACATCATTGGCAAAATGAGATCCATGTTGACCTAGTGCTTTTTCAGACAAAGACGGATTACTTCCCCTCTGGTCTAAAATAACTACTGTAGCGCAATAGAGGATGTATCCCTCTTCCTGGACATGTTGTATAACAATAGTTCAATATTCTCTCTCTTCTTTTACCTCTGTTTGTGTTTCCATCAACTAAAAAATTCAGTTCTTTAGCTGCTAAATCTGCCTATCAACCATTTAGAGCATGTGGTGGGTTTATCAGAACAGCTGCCTGATGTGGTTTGAAACAATGTTGATGAAAGCTGTGAGAGTGAATCAAAATGTGAAGTTGTGGAGTGCATCAATGAGCTAAAAAAGGCTAAAAAGCTCTGCAGACTTGAGAGGAACTGCTTAGTAATTTCTTCCATTGTTACTTAAAAATATTGATTTGTGCAGCTTTAATGAAGAAGTGGGTTTCGGGGGAATCCATTCCCTGTCTCGTCAGAAAGATACAAATTATTACTCATAGCATATGGAAAGTCATAAGGAATGTACAATCTTAACAAGACGTATCACCATAACTTATTCTTTTTCAGGTGATTGGTTGAGTTGATTAACTTTCTGAAATTCCACCAACCAATTATAAAGACTACTTCTTACTAAATATTAGAAGAGATCCTCTTACAGTGATTGTTACAGTGCTATCTAGAAGTACTTTTCAGGCCAAGATAAGACAATGAATTTGGACCTGATTACTGATGTGCCTATTAGTTTCCTCTGTAATGGCCGCCCCAAGGATTAGCTGACAGAGTGTCAGCCTGTATTTAACTGTAATAACCATTCATTCTCCTCAAAGCAGATAAAGACGATGTGTCAGCATCAAACAAGGGGCAATGTCAAGGATTATGCCGTGATGCATCGGTCTATCTATCCATCTATCTATCCATCTATCTATCTATCCATCTAACTGACTAGTGCCGCTCCGTCTAGTCTTGTAATACAACAAGAGGCCATAGTGAGTCACTGTAGCTCCAGTCTGCTCTCAGACCAGGGGGAGAAGAAGTACAGCTGTTCTCACCGCTGCCAGGAGGCCGGTTCACCGGGAATGCAGCGGCTGGGACACGAAGAGATCTTCCGTTAGCAGATAGCACTAATTTAGCCGACTCCCCGCCGGATCGTCAAACTTTCTGTTGCTGCTGTTACATAGGTTAGACCTAGCGCTCCATCTGCCCGCTGTTGTGTTGGAATAATTGCTGGCCATCCCAGGAAGCAGTACTATGCCGGCTCGAAAAACAAAACAAAAGTACGAGTTGTTTCCTCGTCTCTACAGCCCAGATCCAAGCCATCAAACAAACTATCAAAATGTAACGCTACTTGGAGCAAATAGACACTGTATCTAAGCCCCATGTGTAGATTAAAAGATAGCAGTGTTATTTAGACTGTCTCTCAGAGTTTCAGCAGTCTGGTCTAATGAACTGACTGGCTGACAGGCATTACAGAGGAGAACAAAATATAGAGTAAATATATTAACACTAGAAGAGAGAGATATAACTGAAGAAGAATTAACATGACAAACTACTAACTAAAACCTCCGCAGAACCCCGTCCCCGCTGCCGGATCTTTGCAGACATCCGCTCCAGCTGATGCCGGACCGCTGCAGACCCCAGCTGTTCCCCAGCTGCCCCTCGAGACCCCAGCCCCTGTGCTCCCTCCGTTCCTCGAGACCCCTGCTCCTGTGCTCCCTCCATTCCTCGAGACGCAACCCCTGTGCTCCCGTTGTCCCCAAGACCCCAGCCCCTTGTGCTGCCTCCGTTCCTCGTGATTCCAGCCCCTGTGCTCCCTCCGTTCCTCGAGACCCCAGCCCCTGTGCTCCCATTGTCCCCCAAGTTGGTGTTAGTTGGTGTGCCAACTAAAATAGCCTCTGTTTTTGAGCTATTTAATTGAAGGAAATGTTCTTTCATTCAAGCCTTTATCTCCTCAAGGCAGGTGTTCGATGATGATGATGATGATGATGTCGACAGTGGGGCCACATGTGGCATCGGGTCGGTTTTTATATATAGCTGTTTGTCATCATCGTAGCAATGGAATGGTATTCCATGCTGGCTGATGACACGGCCAAGGGGCAGAGTGTAGAGGGTGAACAGAGTGGGGCCAAGAACCGACCCTTGAGGGACACCACAGGTTACTGGGTGTATCTGTAAACTTCCACCTCCCAAGGATACGTACTCTGTTCTTCCAGAGAGGTAGGACTGGAACCACCTCAGTGCGGAGTTGGAGAGTCCGATGGTCTAGTGAAGGCGCTGAAGGTGGATCTGATTGTCGACTGTGTCAAACGCTGCAGTCCGACCCAGGAGGATGAGGAGAGATGGGGAGCCAGCGCTAGCCGCCATCAGTAGGTCGTTTGTGACCCTGACCAGAGCTGTTTCGGTGCTGTGGGCGGAACGGAAACCGGACTGCAATTTCTGAAAGAGGCAGTTGGTTTTGAGATGGTCCTGAAGCTGGGCTGCAACTACTTTTTCCAATACCTTTGATAAAAGTGGCAGGTTGGAGATGGGCCTGTAGTTGGTGAGGACATCCGGGTCTAAGGTGGGTTTTTTGAGAAGTGGTCTGATGACGGCAGTTTTTAGAGAAGATGGGACATGACCAGTCTGGAGCGAGTGGTTGATGACTTGGGTGATGAGGGGGCTTAGAGCACAAATGTTGGATTTTACCAGGGCTGTGGGATAAGGGTCCAGTGTGCAGGTGGAATGTTTCATCCTGCGGATGACGTCCTTAACCTCTTGCTGAGATATCTCCAAGAAGACGCGATGAGGCGGGAAAATCCCAGGCTGTGGGTTGACAGCAGGGACAGACTGAGCGGAGGAGCTGGAGAGAAAAGAGCGGATGGTGTCGACTTTAGTCTTGAAGAAAGTAATAAAGGTATTGCACTGCTCTTCTGTGGTATCGGTGTATGAAATAGTTTGTGGCCTGAGGAGATGATTTATGGTGGAGAACATCTGCTTGGAGTTTCCAGGGTTTTTATTGATGATATTGGAGTAGAACTGTGTCCTTGCGTTTCTTCTTCAAAGTGCAACGAGTGACGACTCACTGTCACTGTCAATTCTGTCGAAATATCTGAGCCAGAGTTCGACACGTCTGCCGTGCCGTGTATTCAACTAGTGGACTGTGTTCTACTTGTGACGTCAGAACACGGCATCAGCTGTTTCCGGTAGCTGCGATGTCAACATCGGTGGTCAACATACTAAATCGTCGTTTATTAAATATTGCGGGCATTGTGTCATTAATAACACATTATTTTATACCACAAATAACATTTACTATCATCAGTAGAATTTCATGTTTATCATTGATGATGATGATGATTAACATATTTGTCAATTTTGAAACAACAGGTCCTTGTTTTAAACTGAGGTAAACAAAAGCAGGTCCCTTCAGGACATTTTATTTGTAAAGTGCCTTTCATAGCTAAAAGCAATCTCAAGGCTCTACAATACAACAACAACAATAACAACAGACATAATCACCAACCGTCAATGCCAACTGTCGCTAGCTAATGTTATCTCCAGCCACTTACTAATTAAAGTAACCTTACAGCAATTCACACAGTAGGTATGCTTGTTGTGAAGAGGGCTTTTTTTAATGTAACATTGTAACGCCACAAATAAATAATGCCTTCCTTGGTTTTGGAGGTAATGCTCAGTGGGTTGTAAGTTAGTTAGCTTTGTTGATTGCAGCATTTGAGCAAATAAGCAAACCATTTAACTGTGATCCTGTGATTTTGGTTTTAGAAAAAATATTGCTTTAAAGGTGCAATGTACCTTTAAGTGGTATCATCAGTAGTTTACACTTGGCTGACTCATGTCATTCTAACCTAAGGAGTCATATTACGAGGCACTGGGCACGGTATAGTAATTTCATGCAAGGTGTTTGCGTTGACCTAAATAATCCAGATGATTAATGGGTGAACACAGATGTTCAGTATAATCACACCACACCTGACTTTTCTGGGTTCAAAGCTCTTTCAACCTGTGTCTGTGTGTGCCCCCAACTCTCACCTCTGCCTCTGCTGTACTCACACACACACATGTAGACACACCTCACCCATCTCTTCTCATATTTCCTGCTTGCTCCTAAAAGTAAAGTGCTATTCTAGGCGCAAGGTAACAATCAACATGGCCAAGATCGTTAGCCTGAGTTTTCCCCGTGGGCCAGACACAGAAAATAACTTTTCCTTTTTACTGGCATCTGCAGATACTGGGGTAAATGAAGACATACAGCCCCCAGGTCCAGTGGCCTGCTCAAGGTAACCTCTGCTGTCAGCACACATTTACTAATGCCGCCTGTCGAGGGGAGGGGGGCACCGGGAGAAGAGAAAATAATATGCCACTGAGGTAATGCCCCTTGCTTGATGTATTAATAAATAAATACCTCTGCCCAAACCCATTTCATTTCCATGAGTAATTTTACAAAGGAGAAATCCACCTTGGATGCCATACAATAACTGATATTTCCTGCAGAGGGAAACATTCAACTCCTAGGCTGCACATTTGGTGATACAACCTTCCCTGATTTAAATGACGATTTAATTCTAATTTGATGCGATTTGTCTCATATCTACGAGGAGAATAAGGACATATTCAATGGCTTTGAGACAGCGGTCAAATTTGTCCATTTGTTTATGTCTATTTTTTGACTGATCTTGTACAGGATGCAAAAGAAAGCACATGCTCTCTCCGCAGGAACTGCAGAACCTTGCAACCTTGCAGCGACAAAGAAAACGTAGCTTTGCAACAGTGACAATTTGGGCCTTTCCCAAACAACAATTTGGGTTGGCTTTGATTGCTTGTACAGCTCCTCAGATGATGCGCAGATTCATTCATTTATAGGTTATGGGAAAACAATCATCATCCATATTAAGGCTATGTTTGTACATGTTGTTATTGAGTATTTCTTAACGCTCGGTTAAATTACAGAAATAAATTATTCTTCCCACCTGTGACACTAAATAAAGTTATAAATTAACTGGAGGTGTAGTGTAACAATATCATCGCTGCGTGTGAAGTATTGCACAATACATGCAAGATGTGGCTTTAATATTGGTATTGTAATAATAATAAATAATAATAATGTGATTGGATGGGGCTGACTAGGATATGTAAAATCACTATTCTAGATTGTATAAATATTTATTTACTAAGCCAGATTAAACCAGAGGTTTACCAGTGTCTATTTACAGCCCACCATGCAAATGGCTTGTGTGATGACCCCGGTGTCATCTTGTGTTTGTTGTGGATTCACCTGTCCCTCTGTTCATTGAGCAGGTGAATCGTTAACCTGAGAGTGGCCATGTGTTCCCAGGCTATTTCACTCTGTCTGCAGTGTTGGTTTTTTAAGTATAACATTTGTACAGTCTTGTCACATTATGAAGTGACTTAAAAGTACATCTATATGTTCTCATAAACACTGTTCAAATTCAGAAGTAGGCTATAACAAAACAATGGACACACACACACACACACACACACATACTGATTATACTGACATTCACACCTATATCTTAATAATTGCATTTTGGACTTTATCATGATGTGATTCCTGTTTGTTGTGATCTTAATTAAGAGCCGGGTTAGAGTTTTGAAAAAACAAGACACGTTGCTCTTGGATATTTTGTCCAGGAGGATTTGAGAAAGTGGGAAGTGGGTTTTTAGGTTGTTGCCTGATGTGGTGTTGCAAACATAGCATGATACTGGACGTTTGGGGATAAAGAAAACTTATGACCGGGACCTGCACAATATATTTTTGGCCTTGTTAAAGTGTGTTGTCTCCAAATATGTCAAGACGTGCCATACATGTCAGCTGCAGCCCAGTGTGTTCATTTCATATGCTTAAATGTGTGGGTTCCGTCAGAGCATCTCTCTCTCTCTCTCTCTCTCTCTCTCTCTCTCTCTCTCTCTCTCTCTCTCTCTCTCTCTCTCTCTCTCTCTCTCTCTCTCGTGGAGATTTCCACAAATTATCATTAGGAGATTTTAACTAATAATTCT
This sequence comes from Cottoperca gobio, assembly GCF_900634415.1. Classification (NCBI taxonomy): domain Eukaryota; kingdom Metazoa; phylum Chordata; class Actinopteri; order Perciformes; family Bovichtidae; genus Cottoperca; species Cottoperca gobio. The sequence continues at coordinate 16,605,421 of NC_041361.1, forward strand.
GGCATCATAAGTTTGATACTCCAAACTGTCAGAAAACTACAATCCATTCTCATAAGGGATTTATGCTGCAGTCTACTTTGCTGCAGAGAGGGTCGTTAAAACTGTGACATCACACTCTTTTCTAAGAGTAATCTTTCTCCTAGCTCAAAGTGAGCTTTATTAATCACTCTCAAGTCCTACTCTAAGGTAGGAGTGTTTTCAGTCCAAGGTTCCCTTTCAGTGCAACTCCAGAGAGTGACTGAAAAGCTTGATAAATACAGGCCCTGGGGTAACTTGGTGCAAACTTTGCAAACATGCTGGAGCAGGATGAATGTCAGTATATCGAGGCAGGACTACAATAAGTGTCAATCCTCCTCCTCTCAGCTACTTTGACAGCAGCAAACAGCAGCCCAGATATTGATATACAGTGCAAATATTAATATGCAGAGATACTTTTCAGCAGACACTAACATGTTTGATATTTTAAAAGACAATGATATCTATGCAGTAGAGCACTAATTATTCTTTCCACAGTTTAGAGACTTGATGGTACATTTTGTCTTCACATCGTGTCTGAAAGCGTTGTATACCAGGGCTTTAAGGTCATGACTACAACGGTAGTAGAAAATGTCTTCCATTATTAATTTTTGTTGCTTATGTTTTTCTTTACCTAAGTGTTTAAACAGCATGGCTTTTTTACAATATTTAACAGTTTTGGCTATGAACATCTTAGCAAAATAAGTTTTGACATGTCGCAGTAAGAAAAGTAAAAGTGTAAATAATAAAATTTAAAATTTCATTTAAATGCTTTCAGGCTCCTCGTATTGTGCATGCTGTCACACTGTAATGACTTGTGTAACAATGTAACAGAACAAAGACATTGTTAGTAACACCTGTGCTTTTCTTATCGTGGAAGGTCAAAATATCCGTTGTGAAAAGACCTGTTGGGGCCGGTACTGTTTGACTGCTTATACTGGTAAAGAAAAGAAACACTGGCAGGAAATAGATTTTCTTTTAAATATTAATCATCAATTATGAAAACTTAAATTGCATTATTTTTTTAGATTCCTTGCCTTTTCCTACTTTATCCGGCTGTGCTTACGCACTTTAATTTTATTTCAGCTCAACAGAAGCTGTACATGGAAAGTTAAGTTAATGACAAAGTGACAGCGCCTTCGTTCACTGACAATATTCTCCTCGGGGAAGCTTACTGTATAACAAACATCACTGCTAGATTTAATAAGATTGTGCATTATACACAAGGCGGAAAGCCGCAGGCAATGACTGTAGGCTACGTATATGTTCAGCGTGTGATAATTAACCAGATGTGATGCTTCCATTGTGACATTTGTATATCTTGAATGTAGGCAGACGCTTGAATTAACCTCTTTAACCTTATCATCACCATGCACAGCTACAATAAGACGACTCGTAACAGCAGCGCATTTGGGCGAAAAAACAGTAACTTTAAAGTGCTTTTTTTTACATTTGAAATATATTAACAATATATTAGGCTACTGTGTAAAACTGAGCTCGAACCACGTCTCCAGCATGTGTTGATAGGCATTTTTTTCCTGGTCAGCAATACATTTTCTTTGACTTTTGAGGTAAGAAATATCTCTTTAACCTTGAATATAATTTACACTTATTCCCTTCACTTTCATAGTCACCATGTTAAGTCTATCACAGAGTGTGTTTTATTACAGCCCACTAAGACCCTTTTACACGGGATGAATGTTACCTAGGATATCCCCCGATTTGTGATAACTAATCCTCTGTGAGACTGCAGTGTGTGCCTAAATCCACGACCAAATCCAGTATTGTTTTCAGGAAGAGCTCCTTATAAAAGGCATTTTTAGCATGTTTTTTTAGCTTCCACTTATGAAAAGGGGCTTTATTAATGCCATCGAAAACCAGGTGCTGCTTCGATAATAATTAATTGAAGTGGAATGTAAAAATGTGTCCGCATTACCATAAAATAACCCAAAATACAGCTCTTTGTCTACCGTGTAGAGTCTTTTCTTGAGTGGCCTCAATTCCCTCCACAGAGAACTACATTCTTGACCTGGTAACTCCAGTAACCTGATTTTGGGACACATGAAAAAACAAGTGGGTTAGAATAACCTGGGTAAATTCATCTTCTGATCATGAAAAACATGGTTACTTCCATATTAAATGTGCTTCTGTGGCACAGAAACAGTGTTTGCTTTTATATTTTATTATATATTGGCTCAGAATATTATGAGCCAAATCAAAATGAAACAATCCACTGCACACGAGATCATCTTCCTTTATTAGAACCACGCTGTGAGAATTCTTATTGTGGATATTTATTGTAAAAGAAAGACTTCATGTCAACTGCAAAAAGTAGCATGTGTAATATGTCTATTTAAACTGATCACAATGTATCATAATGTAAAGTAAAAATAAATAACACAATATTCTTACAAATAAAACAGCTGAATTCATAAGCGATACAACATAAATCAATACATATAGAGGTTTTCCAAATATTTGTATGGAGGTATAGACTGTGCAACTGTAGAATAGAGACGGCCCAGACACTGGAATAAAGTCTTTCTTTGAGAAAAATATATCATAAATAGTCAAGTTAAACAATTTACAATTTCCCAGGACAAACCATGTGGATTAGTGATTGGTTGTTAGAGTTGTATATTCATAGGTCGTTTGTGGCGGTTTGCTAAATTTTGCGAAAAACTCTTACAAGTAACGCTGCTGGACGACATGTCTTCAGCTTAAACATTCGAGGTCAATGCCTAACCTAACCGAGTACATTCACGGAGGAATATTGGTGATTCCCTTCAAGGGACAAGTGTTATAGTCTGCCTAAAAAGTCGCTACATTTGAACAAAATAAAAAAAATGGGTCTTAAAAGTCCTGGTTTCCAAAAGTCTAGCAGGAGAGCGGCTAAATTGGCAACACTGCTCCGACACACACGGTCGCTGTGTCCATTACAACTAGCTTAGAGCTAACGTCTTCTGGAAAATGAAGGGAAATTCATTGTGTCATTAAACTGTAGGTTCCACTTGTGGCCACAGCGGCGGCTGTTTTTTACATAGTCTCGCTCTGAGTAAATAGGATGTGAAAGCAGCACTCTCAGTTCAGATAAAGGCCTCATATAGTTCTCTCTACAGTGTTTTAGCTCTTAGCCTGTGGATATGTCTGTGGCTCCATGCATTTTTAAAAACCCTGTACTAGAGACGGAGGCATTCTACCTGTTTTCCAGAGCTGAAGTGACAGTCAACATGGCAGACTGAGGCTAAATGGAAGATTGCATGCAAGTTTCTTCTTTTTGCCTCTACTTCATTTCCCTTCGCTCGCTCTGTTTTCACTGTGTATTGCTGGCTTCCTGTTCCCGTCGACAATCTGTCTCTCTTCACAGCCTATCCCCTACATTGTCTCCGCTCTTCTATCTCGCTCTCACCCTCCTCTCTTTCTATCTGACAGTAGTAGGGCTCCTTTGGGAGGTAATTAGGAAATACTCAACAGAGACACACACAGCAGATGCTGAAAACAAGGCTTTCAATACTTTCTACTCTCCCTCCCTTCATTACAATAGCAAAAGGCTGGGAGTCAGGGAAAGAGCAGGATGAGGGGGGGTATGCAGGTACTACCAGGATATCTTTAGGGAATGATCTAGGGGGGAAAAGCTGCTTTGGTAAGCCAATACTTTCATGTGCCAAAGTACCTGATGCAAATTTCAATCTACTTCTACCTGCTTGTGTCACTCAGTGTCAAAAGTTCTGGTCCTGTCAAGAGAATTGGCAGCCCTGGCTGCAGAAGTAGCCCTCGAAGGGAAGATGCCATAAAAACTGAGAATGAGGCTATTCAAAGGAGACACATTTTAATAATCTAGGACAAAGACAAAGATGCTTCTCTTCCTTTAAGTTGATGGACAAAACTCTGTGTTATTGGCCCTTTGCCTATTGCTCTACAGCAGGGGTGGGGAACCTCCGGCCTCCGGGCCGTATACGGCCCACGAGACCATTTTATCCGGCCCTCGAGGTAATTCGTAAAACGCACGCAAAAAAAATCCACTAGCAAAAACTAGACGGCAATATTTTAAACGGCCGACTGACTGTTTTTCCTGGCCATGGTCAGGGTCCTTGAACACAACACGAGCGGAACGTGTCATCACGTGGTCACGTCATGTCAAAAAAACTTCAATTTTAAACGAGACTGTCAGTGACATCAGTGAACGCAGCATGGCGAGTGTAAAACAGAGAAAGCTGGATGTGGAATGTCGCACATCCAGGAGAAATAATCTCGAGCGTCATAACTGCACGAAACATGCCGAAGTGCACGAGCTGAAAGGACGAGTGCGTTTGGATAAAGTTAACGCTCTTCGGCGGAGTTTGGCCCAACAAGCAGCTCTCTGCAGAGCGTAACAAACAAACATGGACAGATAGAGAGGTAGACCACCACACCAAGAACAGACTGTTCCACCACTGCTGTGCAATTATCACTGCCATTTACAATATTCACTTTTTATAATTTGTGCAATTATCACTGCCATGTGCAATATTCACTGTATCGTCTATCAACCACTTGGTACTTATATTATTTTTTATTCTATTTAATTATTGTTTACTGCCTTTTTACTTCATATGGTCTTTTGCTGTGACAAGATACATTTCCCCGTTGTGGGACTAATAAAGGATTTCTGATAAAACAGAAAGATACATGAATAAAAAAGTTGCTTTTTTGCACAGCATGAAAGAAAAGTGAAATGAAATGGGCTGTGTCTTAAACAATTTTTGTAGAGGTTATGAGATGAATAATTAGTACGGCCCTCGAAGGATGTAAAAATAAAATGGCCCTTGATGGGAAAAAGGTTCCCCACCCCTGATCTACAAAACTGTAGGATAAATATCTAGTAAATGCACCTCACACATGGTCTTTCCCTTTGGGGTGATTTCACGTGTTCTTCTTCAAGCTGCATGGTCATTTGTCCCCCCCCCCCCCCCTCCCTCCCTTCACACTCTGAGTGACCTAGTTCACATATTTCACTTCAGAGAAAAAAAGGGGCATATCTTTCAACACTGTTGTTGACCATGAACTAAACTGTGACCAACGATGACCTCGTTGATCTCTTCATATGTCTCCACAAAATTTCCTTCAAGAGTCCGTCATGCTATTACCGAGATTATACCTGCGTACAGCAGCGCTTTGAGCTAAATATCATGTTCACCATCTTACTTTAGCTGTTACAACAAGGTGATTAGCACTAAACACAAAGTACAGAAGTACAAAGTTCAAGTCATTAGTTTTGTAGGAACTTGGACACAAATCATATTGGACAAATTAAAGTTTGACCTGATGATGGCGCTAGAGGAAAGGTTAAGGTCAATCAAAGTTAGTACAATTCATTCTGAGGGGAAGATGAATGCGTGTACCAAATTTCATGGCAATCCGTTCTGCAGTTGTTGAGACATTTCACACAATGCAAACCTGATGATGGCTCTAGAAAAAAAAGTCAGGGATCACCAAAGTCTTTAGGATGTGCGCCGTATATATATATATATATATATATATATATATATATGTATGTATATATATATATATATATTCCATTGCAATCCGTCCAATAGTTGAAAAGCATTTGCCAAAGAAAACAGTCTCACTACCGCTCAGCTGCACTATCGGTGCGCTGCCGATTTAATGCAACAGTACTCCTGATTAAAGTCCCATTTATGTATATTTCATTTAATATCTTGTCATAGTGAGATCTTTTAAAAAAAAAATTCCTGTAATTAATTTTATGAACCCCTGAGTGACTTAAACGTCTGGGTTCTGTGATCACTGTCATTTCATGGTCCTGGAACAGGGCTACACCCCTCCCAATCATTTTTTATCATACTCTCTAAATGTCAGACGAGAGATAAAACATCCATAACCCTCCCATCACCATGCCTTTAAATTTTTATATACATTTAGTCTTTAATCTTTTCAAATGGACTAGGTTTGGATTTAAATGTCTTTTGCATTCCCGGGGTGGAATTACTAACTTTATTCCAGCTGACAATAAGAGCACTTAGGATGTAACTGCTATTCAGGATGGTAGAGCAGAAGAGTCATTTCAGAGATCTGCAAACTTGTTAAAAATAATATGAAGAATTTAGTAATATCAAAAACGCTTAAACCTAACATTTAGGGTAATATTTAATGATATTCCTCTTAGTAATATCTCATTTACACAAAATGCCTAATATTGTGTGAGTGTGTAATAACTACATCTGCTCTCCTCCGTGTTGCCCCGCAGATGCTAAGTATGTTATTACAGAGCTGAGGGTTTGACAACACAGCTGCAAGCACATACGTACATCAGAGTGCATGAAACATGATGCTGCAATAGAACATTCAGCTCCCACTAAATTAGAAACTGTAGATTTGCAGTATTAGGTCGCACATATTCTCGAAACACTTGAGGTGACAAATCAAACCTTAACATCCTGACATTTGAAGCCTCCAACAGCGGTGCGAGGGTGGAGCACCAAAGACGCTGCCTGGGGCATGAGTTCCTTCACATTTTCCAATCCTTAGACCGTTATCTATCGCTGCCACTAAAGGTCTCTAAAAGTTGGGAGAGATACTTTACTTTCCACACATTTCTCCCGGTTTGAATTCAAAAAGCAACTTCATCGTCGTTCTTGATCATGTTCGGGTCTTGAAATATGTTGGATCGAAATACATGAGACGATATTCTTCGAAACAAACTATGAAACCATACATGCTGCTTTGTATTCCAAACCCGTCAAAGATGTATGGTGCATTGATGCTAATGTTTTGTTGCAACCTGCTGAAGATGGATGGACGGTCATGCTGAAGCATAGTGAGGATGAATGGATAGCTTTTCTGTGGTGCGGAGAGACGGAGTGGATGGTCGGACTGTGCCAGGGCATCAAGGAAAGGGCTGAGGATGGATGACTCACCTTCCCTGTCTCTGTGGACTTCAGGACAAACATATTTAGATAGCTTCCAAAAGACCGGCACCTATGAGGCAACAACTATTTTTAAACCAAGCTTTGTATCCTCTAGCCACATGCATTTTTCACGCTCAGCTCAAAAAGGATGTTCTGCTTGTTTGTCTTCTGCTTATTGTAAAAAGAAAAAGGTGAGATATTGTAAAGGAAGCACAATGTTGCATCAGACAGATTAAGAAAGGGAGACAAGATAAACAACGGGAAGTGGTCGTGTTTATCTGCTGCTGATAACAGCTGAGTCTATAAGCAGGGGTGCACAGTCTATAAAACCGATAACTGCGTTTGCTTGATTTGACTAAAGCCAGTTTTTCTTTTTATTCTGCAGCGCTGGCTTGAAATGCATCTGAAGCTGTTGTCAGAGCAACACGTTCTTGATGCTACACCTGCTCAAGTGCAGCATATTTATAGTTAGCTGAATCATGACCAAGACTTTTCAAGATGAATCCCAGCACAGTGTATTTCAGATATAACTCCTTTCTTCAAGAGAGAAATATATATATACTTGTGATTTACAGATGAAAACATAGTTAAGTAGAAATCAAACGTGTGCAAACATCATAAACTGTCTGCACATATAGGGGTTGATGCACTATATGCTGGCAAGTGGTTTAATACTTTTTGGTGTCTAAACATTTTGGCATATGATTACTGTAAGCCCCACAGCTAAGCACAAATGATATCACTGGTACAAGCGTTGTAATGTAAAAGCTATTCCCCACTCTCTTTATTTTTTATCAACAACCATCTGCCGACCCCCAGAAATGACACCGAGGTTGAGAACCACTGCCTTAAGGAACAGTTTGATATTTTGGAAAATACACTTATTTGCTTCCTCGTGTCTATTTTAAATATGAATCTTCCACCAACAGCTGGCTGACTTAGCTTAGCATAAAGACAGGGGAAACCAGGGAAAAATCTGCTACCAAGACCTCTAAAGCACACAAATTATTAACATGTTATATCCCGTTTATTTGATCTGTACAAAAGCCAAAGTGTAAGAACGACAATTCACCATTTTACCCGTACTGCTGGTACTGTAGGCAGATTTTGTTACCTTTGGACAGAGCCATGCTAGCTGTTTACCCCGGGTTAAAGTCTTTATGCTAAGCTCAGATAGCTAGGCTCTATACTATATGTACTGTACACACATGACAGTGGTATCAGTCATCTTATCTAACACTTACAAAGAAAGCAAATAAGCATATTTGTTCTTTTACTTTAAAATAAGGATCAGTTAGGGATACTATGAGCAAGAGATCAATACAACAATACGTATCGAACTGTATGTTAATCACCGATTGGACCATTGCATGTTAAATTGACTTGAATTATTGGTCTCAATTGGAATAAATATATATTGGATTGAAGCAATGAATTGGTTTTAGTTCAATTTGAGTCAGTTTCATCAATTATAGGTAATTTAACTGAGATAATTTCGTAAACTCAGGAATTTTTAAGTTTCAAACTCTGTTTTTTTAGGCCTTTAATCTGATTTATGAAAGAAAATAATATTAAGATTTAAGACGTATTAAGATTTTTTCATTTGAAATAGCCAAGCGCCATACCAGCGAAGAAAGAGCACAATAATATAATCAGCACTCAGAACTCTGTTTTGAAAAGTGTCCTTGTTTGTGCATTCAGAGACACTCACATCCAATTTGTGAGTCAGCAAAGCATTGCTTTACTGTCCGTGCAAAACTCTTAGTCAATCCAACTCAGGAAGCAATGATCGGCAAAGTTGACCTTTTATGAAAGGATAAAAGAAAAGCTTCTCATTTCTGCAAAATGAAAGTTGTCAGCAGTGATGTTATTATGCACAATTTGTATTTATTGGAAAATATGGGAACCCACCAGTGTGGTCTTGTTAATAAGAGTGTAAATTCAGCATTCCCTTTCTGTCCAGTGTCCAGATCAGATAGATGTTTGAATGATTTATGGAGCGATTTTCATGCATTTGCATTGAGTGACTGTTAGGTTTGATGCAGGCAGGCAGGATAGCTGATGTGCTGTATACCGTGTGAACTCTCCAGGTTCCAGTCTGATAAGCACTTCAAAACAATCTTCAGCGAGATGAAAGCTGCCTTCGGCCGGCCACCGCGTGGATTGGGTTGACATCTACTCAGTGGTACCGACTACAGCTGCCTTTTATCTGCCTTTAATAATCCACAACTTTCACTTTTCCACTTTAGCTGTTAGAGAAAGCAGGTAGCGGCGGCATGAAACAGTATCTGCCAGACCCGCTGTTAGTGTTGACACAGCGGGTCACGGCGGGCTCCATGGCAGTCACCTCAACACCAATCCATAGAGCCTGCAACGTTCCTGTTTAATTTGGTGACACAGCATCTATGGGGAGAGGGAGAGGGGGTGGATTTAGATGGCTCAGCTTTACAAGCTAAATGGCGTCAACAGTGCACAAATACATTAGTTACATATGTTGTTAAAGGCCTTTAAAGAGCAAATCTAGGATAACAATTATTTTCTGTAGTGTTTATGAACGTTGCTCACCTAGCAGCAGTGGTTCACAGCACATACATTACAATGTGTTTGGTGTGAGTACAGGAGACTGAGGCTGATCCGCAGGGAGTAGTATAATATGTGTTGGGAGCCGCTTCACTGGATCTGAACTATTGGGGGGGGAGTGACAAATAATTAAGTTATTTAATAGTTCATTGAGTCTTTACAGTTGGCTGGTAATTAAACAACATTCGATCAATGTGAGGAGGGAGAGGCAGTGGATGACATTAAGTAGATGAGATGGTCTTAACCCCGGCAAACTGCAAGGATCAACTGATTGGCAATTAATGTTCTCACCAGCTGCCACTGATGAAACCTGCTGAAATGACTTTGAAAGCTCAAACTTTCCAACAATACTGACACTGGAGCTCTCTGTACGTCTAGCACACGGGTGGTACTGCTCCGTGTGTGTTGATGGTGGGAGCGTCATCAACGTCATCATTAAAAGAAACAGATCACTGATTGGTTCCTGCATCAGAACCTTCAGATCCTGCACAGTGACATTGTGTCATGTAAAGTGTTACTCATGTTTTTTTCTAAGTTGGACACTCTGCGCCAATTAAAAGTATTTACACTTCTTTACTACTCAGTAAAAATAATTATAAATAATATTTAATTGAGAACAGTGAGTCATTACAGCTTCTTGTATTTTATCACAGCCTTAAAACCTACAAACTTAAACCTCTCACTTGTTGCTTCTTGAATCTTATCGGGCTTTGTGTTTTTTGTACTTTCAAAATTGTATAAGACGCAATTTGGTAAGAGATGGCTAAAAATCCAATTTTGAGAATTTGGTTCACACTCACTGAGTGGATACAATAAAGCAGGTTGTTGAAGGAAATCCGGCTTAGCACATGTGTACAACAACATGTCCAGCTGCATCAGTCTCATCCATACTTGTTGCTATTTTTAAGGCCCTTTTCTGTTGCTAGGAAGCCATGTGGGAAGATGACATTGACATTTTTAATCCCACCTACAAAGCGCCAACCTTCGGCTCTGAAAAGTGAAGACAATGCGGATGTGTCTTAAACGGGCATTCTTTCTAATGGCCAACAGGGGGCGACTCCACTGCTTGCAAAAAGAAGTCTCATTGTATAGAAGTCTATGAGAAAATTACCCTACTTCTCAATTGATTTATTATCTCAGTAAACATGAAATAATGGTTTCAATCTTCTCCAATACAGTCAGATGTTCATTTTGTAAATGATGGTGCCATTTAGAGTAGAGAGACGATAAAGCAGGGTATGCTTTAGGGCTCGGCTACCTTGTGATGTACAGGTCGCTACCACAGCGTTGTCGCCTTTGGGTGTTGTCCATGTTTTCGGCTTACAACTTTACCTTTTCACAGTGTGTTTTCAGTTCATGAAAATTAATTGTAACATTTTAGTCGCCTGAAAAAATGTCTCGTTCAGCTTTCAGGCATAAAAATATGATTGGAAGTGTAAAATCACAAACATAAGTGTCAATGTGTTGTTTAATGTTGGATAAATATCCAACACAAAACAACAAATTTCACTATTTCTAATAGTATTTCAGGAGCAAATAATCACAACAATGGGATTGTGAAATGTTGATACAGCCACATCACTTGATGAAGCTAGACATGGACACAAAGCGCCTCAGACCAGGCACCTGTGTGTGGAAGATCAAGCAGCCATGTTGAATCGAGTGATGTCTTTTTCACAAATGTGCCACGATCAAGTCCTCTGTGAGGATCAGGCTGGTTCATCAGAGTTGGTGCCCAGCCAATCAGCGCATTCACAGCACAGTATGTGTGTGCTTGTTGGGCGAAAACAATAGCTCTCAAATAACAATAAAAATGGAAATGCGTTAGCAGCGATGATCAGACAGATTAATTTGAAAAACACAGAGCCTTTTAACGCACCAAACCTGACTGTGAGGCTCAGTCTCACGAAGATGATGCTGTAATCACATAAATGAACAGAAGTAGCAGGCTGTGAAAAAAACAAAAAAGGATTCTGAGCACAATCCTCAGCAGGGCAGCTGCTGTATTGATCATAAACAGGGCAATCCCGTGAAGACAGCTGAAAGGTCAAGCCGGCGGCACGCTGTCTGCAAAATATGAAAATCTCCGATTTATCTGTGATTATAATCACAATGTGCCACCTCATCTGTTGCCTCCAGGCAATTAGCATCTGGATGTCAGACGGAGCAAATTAATTTCATAATGGAATATGATGCATGAGGAAACAGTTCCAGAGACGTGCAGCACACTGACAGAGACAATTGTTCTTGTTTTGTCTGTTTACTGCATATTATACATATGCATGTAAAGATGTATAAAAGCAATCATAAAACTCCTTTTTATTTGATCTGAAGACTTAGAGTATTTGCATCTTTACATTAATCCTCTTCACTCCACTTAATGACTCCTATATTATTGTAATGTTAAGGATTTGTTGCATCAAAGTGTGTAAGTTCAGTTTGTTTAATTCTATCATCCCCCAGGATCAGGAGCAAACGTTACAATGAACAAAACCGACAAGAAAGCTTTCAGCTCATAGAAAGGAGCCGCTTCTCTTCCCTGCTCTCTCTAAAATATTAACATCAGAACCAGCTTTGATCTCGTTTGCCCCCTTAAGTTGAAATGAGGGTCACCTATGTACTTTAGTAAATGAAATGTAAAATAAATGACCTGTAGTGCATTAGATAAAGATTAGGGTTTGTTTATTTTCAAAGTTGATCGCTTTGAAAGCGCATTTACGGTTCCTTAAGGGCATTTCTAATGTTGGATATACAGTATATTCATGCCTCTGCCATAATGCATGCTTAAAGATCCATTTGCTATTTGTGGATACTTGTAAAGAAAACAGTGGATTATATATAGATGGCTGCTGCTGCCCTAACCTGTCTGCTTAAGTGATGAGAAAATAAACATGTATAAAGTAGGTGCTGTATTAACTCTTTTAAGTCCAAAATTGAGTTTCACTCTCGCTGTCACTTCTGCCTCTTTGATCTCCTCCAGCCTGGTTGAAAGGGAACTCAGCCAAAGAGGAAGAAGTCATTTTCCATCAGCTGAAAGAAAACAAGTCGAAGATGGCGAACAGGGAATGTAGCAGGAGCTCTTTCAGTTGGCCCTATTCTTCCCCACACCCTGTGTTGTTAGTTGGACTCCTGACCTGCCGCTCCGGCCATTCGAAGCCACCGGGTTGAGAAAAGGTAATCAAAGTTCTGTGGGGACGAGAGAAGAGGGACATGAGGGCGATGAAGAAAGTGAGCCGTGATTGATGGGAAAAGGCACATTTGAGCTGTCCTGAAGTCAATCTGTGTTCGCTCAAAGGGAGAGAATGAAGTGTGGTGGGGGGGAGTGGGGGAGGGTACTCAGTGAGAGATGAGGATATTGCCTCTGGGCACCCCGCCTCTCCTGCTGCTGCTGAACTCTTTTAATAAACATTTAACATTCCCAGGGAGGAAAATCAATACCCTCAAGAGGTGACTTCCCTGTGTTCCCATGAGTTGCTGCTACTGGCTAAAAACATGTTATGTGTGAACAGGTAGAAGTCCAGGAATGTTTGATTGACAAAGGAATTGTGTCCAAATTCCATGTAGTACAGATTTGTTATTCCATATGCTCACTAATCTGCCTTCTACGTGCTGAAGAAAAACTCAACTGTATGCTGTACTGTCATGTTTATGCATTGATAAAAAGAACAGACTCTTTTTATGCAGAGGGACATACCCTCTGGCAGCCATATTGGACGTTGCCTTGGGCAACAATGCTGAAAACATCTGATTGCATTGTTCAACTGGCATTTATAAACCTCCTATCATCATGAACTAGACAGGGTCCATTTATATGCTTTGTGCTGTTCCACTAATGATGTCACCACATGGTATCTATCTTGTGAAGTGGGAGGTTTCGCTGTTTTTTCACCCATACTGTATTACTAACTGTTCTTCAATTATATCCTCAAAGTGACTTAACATGTAGATATAGTCAGCTGGACTTTAGACAGATTTATGTTATGACCACCAGTTTTCAACTCAGTTTCTGAGAAACAATAATTTGCCTGTTATTTTAGCATGGCAGATGGCTCTAACTGCTAGAATTAGCCCCGGGCGCTCTTGCTTGGGAGAATACGCCAGACAGACCCGGTGATTGGAATGGTCAAAACCTTTAAAAAACAACAGGTTTCTCAACAGCGTAATCATTAGTGCCTGCCCAACGTTAGTGGTGCACATGAGATCATTTTAAGCTTGGGGATTTGACATTTCTTGCCAAAATGGACCATGGGAGTAGGTAGATTTTACCTGAGGCTCAGTAGGCAGAGCAGTCATCCATCAATTGGAAGGTCGCGGTTCGATCCCTGGCCCTGCAGTCAACATATCGAAGTGTCCTTGGGCAGGATACCAAACCCCAAATTGTGAGTGTGTGTCAATGTTTATTAGTCCTGATGAGCAGGTGGCACCTTTTTTGGTAACCTCTGTAGCCAGTGTGTGAATGTGTGTGTGAATCGGTCAATGCTGGCTTGTGTTCTTAAGTGTTTGAGTGGTCGCTATGATGTCCATTTAACATTTACCCCAGCGTTGGGATGTAGTCAGGGGACTTTTTTTAAATTAAATAACCTCATATTTTCGGAGAAATGTATAGGAATTTTACTTGAGGAACCAGGGATGTGTGCAATACATGACCGCTCATGTAGCGCCACCAGCAGGTTGACATGTTGGGTTACGAATGAAATGACGACTGAACGGATTGCAATTTATTTAATATTGTCAATTAAATCACTCCCGATACAGAAATATATGGAACTTGTTTTCACTCGATAGCCAGAGGAAAAATGACAGAGGCTGGTAAAGATTGATTGAGTTAAAGTTAAGATATTTTTGTAGTTATGTTGTAAGTTACCCTATCACGGTAAAGCTCTTGAGCTCTATTTCATATCACCACCATCACATCTGACTGATTTTGTGTATTAACATCATGTTGCCTTAACACATGTGAACATTGTGTGTGGTGTGTGTGATGAATGCTTGGGCTTTGTTTATGTGAAGTAGGATAACATGTGGCATTCTTGTCAAGTGCACCATAATAATATCTCGCTTTTTTCCTTGCCCGTGCTCTTTTGGTAGGTTGTTGACTCATCATGAAGGTGACTAAACCTGACTGAGGTGGGACAACACGCTCAGTGGGGTGTGCATCGGGGACCATCAAGTAGTCAGAGCAATTTTAAGTCAAACTGCAGCTCTACCTCAGTACAGAAAATAAAGATTTCGTTTTATGTATGATATGATGTTGAAACAGCGGGTATGATGAAGAGAGGTTTTTTATTTTAGTGTAAATTAATCATAGGAGATCTGCTATTGGCAGCTGCAGACTAAAGATAGTTTCTGGATGTGCCCTTCTTTTGTGTAGAGTGAGTGTAGAGTCTCACCCTCACATGGACAGTCCATGCCTGCTTTTGGTCTTAAAGTCTGATATTGGGCTATATAAATACATTTGATTTGATTTGATTTGAATATTTCGACGTTCAGGCAGAACTATTCCTGATTGTTTATTCTCATTCAGAACAAGGTTCAATAGTCCTCTTTATAGGACCACTTTTGAGTGTCACTGAACTTTACCAGACAAGCTGTTAAGACCACTTCTAAATCTCAGTAAATGTCAGAGCAGGGTCAACATTCAAGAGTAGTATTGAACGTCAATGAGCGTTTACACAGGTGCACTATTACATTTGCTGTTTAGACCACTTTTAAGGGGACCTTCAAAACAGAGTTCAATATAGAGGTCTGAGGCGATATTCACACAACATTGCAAGGCTACAAGTAGCTCCTAACTGGCTGAGTTAGCAAATTACCCAATAAAAGATATGCTACAGTAAACAGTATGTTGAAGATTTGCTTGGTCAACTGTAAAAATAAAAGGAGTTTGAAGCCAAATACAGTCTACTGGACACAGCATATAAAATATTGAAATCTATCTATCCATCTTCTGTATCTGTCCATCTCTCTGTCCGTCCGTCCTTCCAACCAACCAACCAGTGGCTTTTCATATCCCTGAACATCCATATGGAACAACATACCAGTCATTTTCTTTCGGTTGGAGTCTCTTTTATTTTGGCGAACCACGCCCTCCATGTTCAACTAATGGGAATTTTCCTAAGGAGGAGCTTGGATTCAAACATGTATTGATCCATGCATCCATTTATTTGAGAAGTGACTAGAGTTATTTTTACGGCAGCGTCGGACACATTCTCTGCCAAAAGCCGAGGCACCTTCAGAGAAGAAGCTCTGCCAAACAGGAGGACCGGGCAGCTGCTGAGATGTGTTCAGTGTCAGCTACTATTACCAGCCACATAACACACACACACACACACACACACACACACACACACACACACACACACACACACACACACACACACACACACACACTTTAGTGCTGCTTAATTAAATGGAAGTCCATGCATTTTCTGCAAAACTAACAGCATTTTCACTGTCATGTATTTCACAGTCTCTTATTTAGCGCTTTAGTGTGCGTTTGTACATGTCTGTGTGTGTGAAAATACCAGCGAGATAGAATAGTGCAGCTCAACAGTGCAAGTAGTGTGTGATAAAGCTTTTCTATCAGCCACCGAGTCGGTGGTTATTTCATCCGTTCCGCATTTGAGAGTTCTCTCCTTAAACTCAGCAAAGAAGCTCTTGGAGAAGCCAATTTGCAAGGAATTGAATCACTCTTTGGAACACAGAGCGGTCGAGTCCCCAACAAGGAAATCTTCTCGCTGTATCACATACAGGTAGTGTTTAAGAGGCCACCACAGAAAAGGAGCGAGCTCATGCATGTTTAATCAACATTTTCAACGTGCAGTCAAAACAAGCATTTATATTCCTCGAGTCAATATCCAGTGTGCATGTGTGGAGGCTGATCTATGTTTAGCCATGCAAATGTGGGGATTAAAACTTCAGGCAAGGCTGGAGAGCTGGGAAGCACTTGCTTCTAAATTAGTCATTCCCACAGTAATGCTTTCGCAGGCACATGGTGTGCACGTACGCTCACAAACGTGCTCCGACTGGGACCCACTTTTTTGTTGCTGGTCTCTGACAGAATGTAATGTACAATTACTTCAACAAAGCGTTTGATGTCGAGAATAAACTGCGAATCCACTGACTTGCCACGTTTCGATGACAAGCCACCCAGCATTGTGAGTGACGGCCTCTGAATCTGACAAACATCATCACTGAGACATCGCCCATCCACTTCAGCATCAATCAGCCCCAGGCACAAAAAAATGCCCCAAAAAAGCCCATTTGGGTCTTTTCATTGATGTGTTTCCCTCAAAGGTGAGTCATTTATTCTACACCCAGACACTCTCTAATTGGATTGTAAATCTTTGTAGACAATTTATCATACGACCTGCTTCAGAGGTGCTAATGAGGAGCTATTTTAGCTGGATGACATCATCACAAATCACCTCAGGCGCCTCCAGGCTCTGTTTTTTTACCCATTTTGGAGAGTTTCTTCCAGTTGCAAGAGGAATGAAATTTAAATGTTTATGCTTTCCTGGTGTAGGTTCTAAGTTTGTTAAAGGAATGGTCTCTTTCTCTCTCTCTCTCTCTCTCTCTCTCTCTCTCTCTCTCTCTCTCTCTCTCTCTCTCTCTCTCTCTCTCTCTCTCTCTCTCTCTCTCTCTCTCTCTCTCTCTCATCTAAATTACATATTAAGTTAGTCTGTCACCCGGAAATGTTCTGCCATTTGCAGACTAACAATGCATTACTGGAGGCGCTAAGGATGAGTGTGTTTTTTGGATTTGGCATTTGACCATAAGTACTGTGCAATATTCACTTGCTCCCTGTCCTCTTTTAGCTCATTATCAGGGCTATAAAATACGTTGTTGGTCTCGGTTGAAGGATTAAGATCTAATCCCAGACTTTAGAAAAATATGGATGTAGCGACTGTGATGTCATCTCTAGGTTTTTCAAGAAGCATTCTGAAGCTTGGGTTTGGGTTTACCAGTTTTCCACCATTTTACATTTCATGAAGCCAGAAAATCCAAAACAGGAGCCTGGATGACACCCGGCTGTCTCTGAAAGGTTGAAATATCAAACATAGTATTACTTTGAATTGAACAATACATATCAACTAGCTGATAATAGCACAGCCTATCCTAACGACACATAAAACACGTGACTTTGATACAGGACACCTGTGTTTTGTTTGCCCAACCATCCACCTCGACTCCCAGCCTTTGACTTTGCAAAAAGCAGAGATTGTCATACCTCCAAGATTGGAAATAACATTCAGAGAAATTTCAGAGTAGATGGTTCTTTATGCTGTTTGTATTTGTGCACATTCAGCCAAGAAGTCCTCAAAATTAAACGACAAAATACATTTTATACTTTTGCTCAGGTGTGGTTAGGTTTTAATACAATAACATGTTGGTTGGTGTTATAGAAAAATCTTGGTTTGGGTTAAAATAATGACTTTGTTAAGGGTAGGGGACTTATGTTGTCATGGTTAATGTTAGGTTGCCACGGTCTTGGTAAAACGATACCAACGTTGGCTGTCGGTGGCAAAACAGGAAATTAAAAATATCTTCAGTGTTAAAGTTCAACGTTTTGTTGTCCCATCCATCTGTCCTCTGTGTACACTGTGTCTCTCTGAGACATAATTACTACGGCAGCTAGAGGGCTTTGTTAGTTGAACTTAAACAAGTGTAACTCTGGAGCATTTGCTAAAACAGCTGATGCCTTTAGTTTTCCAAAATGGTGTCTATTTAGCATAATCAATTTCTTCCCCTCCTTTTGACTTTATTTTGGAAATAAAGGTGTGTCTGTGAACATAATCCTCTCACCCATGTTGAATATTCATTGTGATCTGGTCATATATATAAGTAGCTTTCTTATTGAGTGTTGCTGCTTTCATAATAACACGTTTAAGAATACTCACTCAATACTTATTGCGGCTCGGGTTAAAAAAACTCCTGATTCGGAGGTAACGTTAAAAGTGCGTTCGGGGGATATGACACGCTTCTTGTAATTGCTGTAAGGACTTTATTGCATCGCCCAGATATGTATCATATAACAGATATACTTTGAAAAACAGCCTATGAGCTTTACGGGTTGAAGGCAGATGGTGGTTCTACTTGATAAGGTGTTAATTAATGTGTCACTTACCATAGCCAAGCGACCTTTAACCCCCATTTCTGCATCTGTTGTGGTGTGAAATTTGTAAAAGGCAATAAAGGCAAAGGCTGGATACTGATGCAACACTATTCAGCTCTTGCTCACCTTACCAGAGTAGGTACTTATTGATGCTCTAGTAAGTTATTTATTGGCTCTATTGATAGTAAAGTAGAACATATGAGTTCAGCTCTCACACACACACATACACACACACACATACACACACATACACACACACACACACACACACACACACACACACACACAAAACATTTTACGTTGGGGCTGTGTCTAAAGCCTATCCCAGCTCACACTGAACAAGATTCAGTCACCCTGCACAGACGCCAAACTATCACAGGGCTGACACGTATATACAGACAACCATTTCAAATCAAATCAAATCCAAATTATTTATATAGCCCAATATCACAAATTATACATTTGTCTCAGTGTGCTTTACAGACTGTACAGCATACGACACCCTCTTTCCTTAGACCCTCGCATCGCACAAGGAAAAACTTCTTAAAAGAAACCCCAAAATTAAAGGGGGAAAAAAGGAAAAAACCTCAGGGTGAGACTGAGGAGGGATCCCTCTACCAGGACGTGCAATAGATGTCGTGTGTACAGGATAAACAACATAGTACAAATACAACATTTGACAGAAATGTTGTATTGAAAAAGAGAAAGTATGGATGAATCCAGGAAAATGTCAAAAAGGCTTCCCGGTGTCCAGCAGGATCAGCGCAGGATCGGCGCAGCAGGCGCAGGCGCAGCAGGCGCAGCAGGCGCAGGCGCAGCGCAGCAGGCGCAGCAGGCGCAGGCGCAGCAGGCGCAAGCAGGCGCAGCAGGCAGCAGGCGCAGCAGCAGGCGCAGCAGGCGCAGGCAGGCGCAGCAGGCGCAGCAGGCGCAGAAGGCGCAGCAGGCGCAGCAGGCGCAGCAGGCGCAGCAGGCGCAGCAGGCGCAGCCACGATTCCTGATCGTAACGTAAACTTTATAAGTGGCAACCTGCCACATGAGACACAGAAACTCCGGGTACCCCGGATGATGAGTTAGTAATAAACATTACATAAATGCATACAGATAGAGAGGGAGAAGAAGAGAGAGGGAGGGGAGGACAGAGGAAGAGGAGGAGAGCAGGGAGGTGTCCCCCGGCAGTCTAAGCCTATAGCAGCATAACTAGGGGCTGATCCAAGGCAAACCTGAGCCAGCCCTAACTATAAGCTTTATCAAAAAGGAAAGTCTTTAGCCTGCTCTTAAATGTGGAGAGGGTGTCTGCCTCCCAAACACAAACTGGAAGCTGGTTCCATTTGCACTCATGGACAAGTTTTAAGTTCCCAATTTATGTGTAAACACAAAGAGAAGTCCTCAAAAAAAGGTCCCATGCTGAAGCCGCAAATACTAAACCAGGACACATGTGCGCTCTGTTAGGACTCCAAGAGATGACCCTGGATGGGCGTAGAAATTAAGAAAGGTTTACTCGGGCCACAGACAGAGACTCTGCTGTCTGTGGAGTCCGTCATGGAAATCGATGCCAGGACAACAATGTCAGAAAAGCAACGTCATAGAGTGGAAAGGCAGATGATGTTTTCCCTACAGAGTACTGATGGCAAGATGGAAGAACTGACCAACTTTACCATCTCCGTTAACAGTGCACAGCTACAGCTAGTCTGTTGGTGAGATATTGTTTGTCTCTTTGCTTGACTTCTCTGAGGAGGAGGATGAAAAAACAAGGAAGAGAAGCTGTTCAAAATAACCTTTTTTGTTTGTTCTTTGCTGGGATGGTTCTTTACTGGAGAGCGCACGCTTCCCACTTTCCATGCAGCTAACCCATTTCTTAGACCTGGTTTATATGAATTGTGCAATTTTACCGGGCAGGACCCGGCAGGACCCTGCACGACCCTTTGTTAGAGAAGCATGACCAAGCTAATACTTAATAAGTTGCCTGGTGCAAAACATTTTGCAACACAAGTTGTTGAACTGAACTTCTAGGGTTGTTCAAAGCTGCTCTGGAGAGAATCCCGATCAGCAATGATCAGATGAAGAAGTGTGAGGAGGAAATGTGTTTGAGTCTGTCAGGACTTTTTCTGGTGCAGCCCCAAACCAACTGGTAGCCGGAGTTGCTGTACAACTTCATGAAATGAAGTATGAACTATAACTTTGAGGAGGACAGTATATTAGTTATCTCAAAGCCCTGTCCACACCTGTTTCAGCTGCCACTCATAAATGGTCCCTCCACTCCACAACAGAAAACCAAGGAGCTAATCAACTTTGACGGCACTGTCTGAACTTGGTGGTGGCGGAGTCTTTGATGGGAGCAGTGATTAATCTCACCACACTAAAGTATCTCCCTGGCAGCTGTTGGCATGTGTCGTCCACCCCATTGATCGGCCCGTCTGTACAGGCAGGGCTGCATAATTCTATTTAATGTATGAGGAGCGAGGGGGGGGCTCCGGGCCTGTCACAGTCAGTGCGGACCCATCCAACTGGCCTCTTGCTAATGCGGCCTGCCAGGTCTCCCCGAGGACACAGCCTGGCTTTAGGGAGCACGCAGGAGAACTCATTCTGCCCATGCCGATTCGTCAAACAGGAGAGGAGAACTGTATCTCCAGGTGATCCCTAAAAACACCCAGACAGCATGAGAGGGAAAGCAAGGGCCAGACAGAAAGAATATGACGACCCAGAGATGGAGAGGGAAGGAGAGAGATGCTTCTGATCAAAAGATGTTAAAGATCGTTAAATGGAAAAAAACACAAACTGGCTGCTTAGGGAAATTAACATTTGTGTTCTCTTCGATAAAAGAGAGAGTATGTGTGTGTGTGTGTGTGTGTGTGTGTGTGTGTGTGTGTGTGTGTGTGTGTGTGTGTGTGTGTGTGTGTGTCGGTCCATTAGATTGTTGCTGCAGCACTTTGGTAAAACCCGGGGAAACAGTGTATCACATGGCTGTGTTCCAGCATTTAAAAAATGTAACTGACAGTTCTTGTTAGTTTTGATCACTAGTTACATCACCAGCACGAACAAAATACCTGTATTTGTATGGAGGATCTTGTCTGAATTATTTTCAGCCATGTTCCCATATCTCAGCAATTACTTAATTGTTATTATTTTCGATAGGAATCATGCCCAAAGCTTCAAATATATGATTAAAGTTGTAATAAATTGCAATTATCCTTTCAGACATTATAACACTGATCAATCAAAAGCAAATTGGATACTGGTGATAGCATAAATGTTAACCTCAAACATAAAATACTAGCTTGAATTAGTCATTAGCGCAAAGCAGTGTTTTAAACAGCAGGAAACACGCTTCAGGATATGAGAATTAGGACATTGACAAATCAGAAACTTCACATTTAGGCTAAACAGCCCTGAGCAGTGCTTTAAACTAAATAATATAAAGTTATTAGAATTGATCCTTTTCAGACCTTGAGCTATATTATATTTCACAGA
The DNA here is from genome assembly GCF_900634415.1 of Cottoperca gobio. NCBI lineage: Eukaryota > Metazoa > Chordata > Actinopteri > Perciformes > Bovichtidae > Cottoperca > Cottoperca gobio. Next base: position 16,627,507 of record NC_041361.1, read on the forward strand.
AAACCATTTAATAGTTGTCAAAATATTTCACTCTGAATTACAAATGTCAACCTCATGGTGGTGCTGGAGGAAGGGAAGGAATCACCAAGGTCAGTAGGATTCATCCTCTGGGAATATGAATGTCTGACTAAACTCATGACAATCCATCTGGTAGTTGGGTAGTAGAGCTGTGCTTAGGCCTTAGTACTTATACTTAGTTTATATCCTCACAATTACAAGTTTAACATGCTGATTTATTTATTTTAGTCCTGTTTTCCATCTCAGTTTGTCGTGTAAGCATGCTAACATGTGTTATTAGCACTAAACATAAAGTACAGCTGAAGTCGATGGGAATGTCATTCGTTTTGTAGGTATTTTAGTCATAAACCAAAGTATTGGACACTTTTAAATTTTGACCAGATGATGTGCGAGATGAAAATAATCTCCAAGGTGATTACAGATCATCCTGTAGGGGTAACACATCTCTGTACCAAATGTCATGGCAACCTGTTGTCAAAACATTTCAACGTTGTGGTGATGCCTGGGGAAAAGTGAAGGATCGTCAAAAGAGAGTTCATCCTCTTCCATTCAGTAGTTCTTGAGATATTTCACTCAATCAAAATGATGAACCGACAGACCAACATTGCCATCCATAGAGACACATGGCTAAAATGGTCACAAATAAGACAAAAAACTAAGTAATGAAACTCATAATGAAAGAATTATACTAGGTGCTAGAGATGCCAATGGTTTTTTTTATGTGTGCTGGTGGGATCAGGTCGTAACTTTGAGCGAATGTTAAACATGATTCTTCACCCAGCCTGTGAAAATTGTGAAGTGAATACTAAACAAACGGGCTGTGCACACAAAGCTTTAATCAATGCTATTATTAATGGTTGACTGCTCTAGATAGGAATAAAAGCTGGCAGAGAAGACATTTCACACCTTAATCAGGTAGAAAAATACCAATTGCAGCACTTATGGTTCTCCCTACAAACATGTCACTGCTCATTTTGGAGCTTTTTATCCAGACGGACCATAGCGCCGGCGTTATTCTTTTCATTAAAGTAATAAATAGTGCTTTAGAGCCAATGACTGGATCATAATGACCATCATAATGTTGACAGTAACATAACACGGTATCATATACACAGATGTTTGGCACCAATTTCTTTTTTGACCCCAGATGGACTCCTGCTTGATCACATTTGGACCCATGAAGAGATACTTACAAAAACAAATTGATCAAACTGGAAGAATTATGGAAGAAGAACTATATTGATATTTCACTTATAATATTTGAGATAATATATGCACACCATAGCCGAAAAAGAACAGCATCGTATACCCTTGAATATATTTATTAAATAATTAAATGAGGATTAATATCCTGGGGTAGTCTTATCATCTGCTTACACCCATGTACATACAATTGTAAATATGGAGACAATTATTACAGTTTTTTAAAGATTCTGTATCAATCAAACCATGACCATTATAACCATTAAAGGAGGCTGCCAGTACCAGACCATAAACGGAACAAGTCTCATGTTTAAACCAGGTTTTATAAGGAATAGCTCTGGTTTATTACAGCCTTGGTCTGAATTTTTGTAGTTTTAAGATAACTTTTCACTCAACAAAAGTTCATTTCTGAGATCTAGGAACGAGTCTGCAACATACAAGCCAGCTTCCTGGTTGAACTTTACCTGCTGTAGCTGAGCCTCTTTGCATTTTTCTAAAGTTTTTGGTTTTTACCTCCAAATAAACTGGTTTATGGCTCGTTTTCAACCTCTCAGAACATCTTTGTAGTGATGTCGCCTTGTTCCAAGATCTCAGCAGTTTACTCTGATAGGGTTGATGGCCAAAACTATCAAAATAAGAGCATGGTTGTAATAAAATGGAGTTAAGAGGCATCCACCCTAAAAACAATAACTATAACAATAAATATAAATACAAGGATGTGAGCATCCACACTGATGAACGGTGCCAGGCACTATGAATATTGATGATCAGCGCCAAAGAACATTTGACAGTATGTCTCTGGTAAAACTAGGTTTTTATGTAGAAGTTGCAGCCTGATATTGCGTTGTATAAGTGTTTAATAAGGCATAGATAGATAGATAGATAGATAGATAGATAGATAGATAGATAGATAGATAGATAGATAGATAGATAGATAGATAGATAGATAGATAGATAGATGCTGAGAGCCATGGCCTCAGATTTTGAGGTGCTGATCTCATCGCTGCTCTTTGCAGATGATGTGGTCCTTATGGCATCATCGGTCTGTGACCTTCAACAGTCACTAGATCGGTTCGCAGCTGAGTGTGAAGCGGTTGGGATGAGGATCAGCACCTCAAGACTAAGAAAATTGTTGAAAAATTGTTGAGAAGCAAGCAGAGAGTTGGATGGATTTTGATTGGCTGACAGTGTTTCTATCTATTTATAGTTTTCTACACAGTTATTGATTTTGTTGTGGATAACCCTTATATATCCGTAGCAAATATTTTTTTTATTTTTTTTACTGGAGATCACTTCTTTATCTTAAGTGTTTTCCGGTGAACGTGACTTTTTTATGATAATAATAAGATTATGAGAATCGCAGGTTTGGTTTTTGGGCCGTCAGACTAAGATAACGGTTTAATATTCTTGCGATACCAGCTCAATCGTCTGATAACTCCATAATAAATGACCGTAATAACTGTAATATTAAGTCTGCTTGCTATTCATCTGGCACTCATGCTTCCTTTTCTCCGTGCGATGAGATTGCATCAAAGACTTGTAAAAACAATTGCTCAATATCTCAAGATAACATTAGAGTTAGATTGTTAATAATGGACGGATGAAGTTTGATGTATTTTCGCCCGTGGTATTTTGTTTAAATGATGTAGTAACATTAATGTATCAACTTAAACAAGAGGATTATTTATTGATTCAAATGCTGACTAAGCATAGCAACTTTATAACGAGCATGTTATTTGATTTGACAAATACATACCGAACCCAGCTTGAATTCATAATCAAATCTTTTTATTTTGTGCTCTTTTGCCCTGGTCGCTGTGTGACCTCCCCTCGGACTTACTTCCAAGAAACTCCCTACAGCACAGGCCCATGTTGTTTTACATTTTATTAATAGCAACATCAGAGTACTAAATGTACAGAGGACGAATCCAATGAGAATCGCATTTACAGTGCTTGCAAATACAGAGCTTAGTAGTACAAGAGTAACCAAATCAAAGTCACCTGGAAATCGAAACGTTTACCAATAACTACAAAAGGAAGAGATGTGGTTCATAGGACACAAAATAAAAGTTTTACAACATTTAGCCGTCACAGAGACAGACTGGAGTCCCTTTTGTGGAGGTGTTTTGTGTGTGTATGTGTGTTTGTATATACTATAGTCTTATACAAAAGTTAACAGAGGTACTCATTGATATATTAAACACAAATATAAAAAGTTTAAGAGTCACAAAGTACAAACTCTTCATTTTTATGGCGACAACACAACTCGAGTCAGGTTCTTCATGGTAGGTATGGATTGTGATTGTAAGTCAGCTTCGATGAACAGACCACTGTGTGCCCACATGTGAAAAGACCTCCCCCGTTCCCAAAACAAAAAGAAAAAACATCCTATACAACTTCCTCAGCCCTCAACAATTTTAACTGTTCGTATTATATTTAAGGTATTTTTGGACACTTCCATCCACTCTGATTTTGATCAACTCTCAGGGAGCAACAGATCTATATCTTCCAAGTTTCCAGGCCTACACTTTGTTCTGAAGGCGTTGTGCAACGTCAAACAGCAGATTTGGGTCACGCAGCCCGTCTCCATCCAGCAGGGGGATTAAGGGAGAATTGAGATGTTGCAAACAAAGGGTTGTTTTTTTTCAAGTCTTTGAATGTATTGATACGCACCGACAGTGCCTTAGCTCTTGAGTATAGAAAAGTAAAAACATGACCCGAGAGGAGTCGGAGCCCTCCGCTTTACAGTAAGCGCACAGTACGTGATTTTCTGAAACGATGAGCAGAAGCAGAGTGAGGGGCTATAGTTTTCTGACAGCTAAAACAATGGATTCAGTAAGATACATACCAGTCTGTAAAGATGACCCTTTCCTCTGAGTTTAACTTTTCATTGCCAGATCAAATATTTTCTTCTTCTCGCTGAGTCTCACGATGCTGTTACCTATCGACTTCTATTTTAAATTAAATTCACCGCCACTTCACCACTAAAGCCGGCTGTGAAACATGTTTGAACATGGATCAGACGCCCAAATGCCACGATTCAGAAGAGTCCACACCTGGATTCCTCTACTCTCGCGAATGCTTCCCGTGATATGGAAAAACCTCGGCCTTGGAAATGTTCAGCCAACAACTAATTCAGACACGTATGTCAATAGGTTCCACTCTGTATGTCTGCCATGCAGAGGAATTGCAGTCTCTGCACATGAGTGTGCAGCACATCCTTCATCTTGACGGGAAACCCCTCGCTGATTGATAGCTTGTTTGCGCTGAAGGGAGCATAGGTTTCATGGGCTGCTGAAGACACAGAAATGGGAGTTGCAAAATATTCATTCGTTGTGAAAAAGGCATGTCAAGTGGTGTCTGTTTAGGACTTTTTTTTACAAGCATCCCCTCTCCTCCTTTCCTCCTGCTTTAGCCTGCACTGCTCTCAGATAATGTTTCCTGAATCAAATCTGACCAGCGGAGTGGAATCATTTTCCTCCCTCTTAGCTATAATGCATCGCTCTCATCAGCTTTCCTGAAATATAAACTGAAAAGGCAAGAACGCAGAAGAAGAATGCATTTCCTTACATATCAGTTTGATTTCAGACGGAGGTAAAAAGGAGGAAGGGTGATGTATGCCTATGTCTATAGATCGCCTGTTTTAAATATATATCATAGCTGCAGGTTCCATCTTTCCTTGTCTAAAAGTCCTTCAGGAATGCAAAGTGAATTGCTTTTAGCCGGCAGCTCCCTGTGGTTTTAATGAGAGATGCTACCAATGCAAACACGCTTTCCAAGGCTAACTGAAGTTAAACCCTATAATCTCTTTTCCACACAGTATGAAACACGGAGAGAAATTCCAAATGTCAAAGTTTTCCTGTTAAATAATTAGATTTTTGAAGGTCGTGTAGGTCTTACGTGATGGTTATTAGCGTGGTATAACACTTCTACCATTTTCAGTAATTGACATTATACAATTATCAGATAGTGTTAGTAGTAAAGAAACTTGACAACCACAGATACCTTCTTTGATGAACAATTTGCACTCAAAGAACCAGCATGGTTACAAATGGTCAACAGCCCACATTTTTAAATGGTGTGTAATAAGGAACTACTTCAGGACTCTTCAGCACAGATCTCTCACATCTTCAGTATTTAAGTTTAAAGCATAATTTGTGTTTAGTACAACTTGGGTCTTGTTTTCTTACCTCTTTTTGGCCATCATTGCTGTCAGGCATAATAACATTATATTCATCCAAGTTCAATGTTAAGACAAAATAAAGGTGAATTGTAAAATGAGTAAACAAACTGTCCATTTAAAACATCCACTACCCGTTACAGACTTTAGGGATTAGCCTTGACTAGATCATAGATTTTATAGAATATGGTCATATGAAGGAACCCACCTGTCACTCAAAGCGGTCACGCCCCCAATAATGCTTAACTTTAAGCCTTAATATGATTAAAACGGGTGAGTTATATACAAATGTAACCACGCACAGTTGTTATGAATAGGGAAATTAGCTTTAGAGAACAAAACCGTTTTTTTGTACTAGGATGTAAACGTGTTTTGTTCTGCTGCAATGTTGGCCATTTTAACATGGGGCTTGCCGTACACAGTTTTGCGATTGAGTTTTACCCCGTTGGACTTAATTTTAGCGGTGTCAACGTGTTCCCAGATTCACGACAGCTATTCTAGCGGCTGCGTGAACACAGTGGTGTTTCGAGCTAAATGCTAACGTCATCATGCTAACTTGCTCACAATGACAATACTGTGTGTTGCTCTGTGCGTGTTAGCATGCAAGTCAAGAAGAAGTCAATAAGATTATTCCTGTGGGCACCTTGGATGTCGCTACCAAACTTCATGGCACTCCATCAAATACATATTTCAATCTGCACCAAAGTAGTGTAGTGACGGATGTCGAGGATAAAATTAAGGCCCAAGTTGAAATAAACCATAAGTATCCCCTAAAAATGAAAGAGAATGGCTTCCTACATCATTGTGCGCAACGCTGATCTTGACATGTTCTAACCAGCTCAATTTAGCAGTTGCTTCAAAGCGTACTGAACACGCTATCTTCCTTTCACAACTCTTTCTTTAGACGTCCTTCCCTGATTATTTCATGAATCATAAATGCTCAAATGAGTTAGATTTCGCAGTCGTTACAATAAGTATGTGGCAAACCGTACATTTCTGGGGCAGTTGTAGCAATATGTATATACAAATACAAAATGAATGAAACGAATGAATGTGAATCAGTCTAGATCAAGTTTAGTTGGTTTCTTGGCAGCTACTGTTGGATTTACACTGTTTTTGTTTGTTTTATTCATGTGACGAAACACTCACTATTAGAATTCATGTAGAAATTATGTTTAGGAACAGAAAGTCATGGGTTTACCAGCCAACCATGAACACAGCAAAAAAAAAGAAGAAGATATGATCACAACACCTCTTCGAACCCACTTTCAGACATTCCACCTGGAAATCACTCCCCAGTCTCTGAACTATTGCAGCGTCTACTGAAGTATTATACTGGTTAGCTAAAGATATAATACAAGTACTGCTTCAAAGTGCAGGTAGGAAGCTTGGCACAAGGTTAGTTTTGTGTTTTAAAAGAAATACTGTAGTTACACATGTAAACAAAGACACTATCCCCGACCTAGCTGAAACCTTCCCAAAAACGGGAGAGGTCCTGAAAAATAGAACACACCTGTACACAAATAGAAGCAAATATATAGAAAATACATTTACACGTGTATAATATACAGTAAATTTTCGTAACCCTCTGACTAATAAGATAACACTCTTCATTCAAAAAAATATATGTTATGTCAAAGAAGCAACTCCGCAGCCTGACACACACGTGAGGCTGAATTGGTATGGGTCATTCATGAGAGTGGTTTTCATGTTGTGAATGGGCAAAAGCAGGAGTTTTTGCACCACAGTGTTTATCCCAGGCCGTGTTGGCACCTCCTGAATGGCTCACATTTACAGATACTGATCTCACAGGGACAACCTGTTTTTCTTGAATTCTTTAAAGGCCCTGTCACACATATCCGTATGACAGAAACGTATGCTGGCGCATACGAAATATAGGTTGATATAAATTAAGGGTAAGTTGTGATCGTTTGACGCAGACGTTACGCTGAACACGCCAGACACACACAGTTCCGTATGGCAGAAACATGCCGGCGTATATGAAAAGTAGCTCAAAATGTGTCAGAGTCCAAATACGTCCAAATTATTATACGTATGTCAAACATTGATAGCGTATCACTTACTTATTTAAAACGTATCAGAGCGTCTGGACAACGGAGCTGGAAAAGTGCCATCTGGTTCACGTCATGCTGATGCTGGAGAACGGCTAACATGCTGAACGCTAGCTGTACTGTAGAAACACGTTTAATAAGTTACTCCGTCGTCAGGCATCATCTTAACATAGGGTAGGAATAGGGTATCCACTCGTTATCAATACATTGGCTGTAGGGTTCACCGTCAGCCGACGTAGCCTATATCTAACGTTCCTCTAACGTAGTGACGTAAGTATTCACGTAGGTATTTACGTACTATATTTACGTAGGTAAATATTCACCTACGTATTCCGTATTCACGTATGTCTAACGTCACGTAACGTCTGCATATCTTATGAAGCACACGAAGGGTACGTCCGGTAATTTTGAACATGCTCAAAACATCAGCGTTCAACAACGCACCCCAGCGTAACACAGTGAGCTCTTAACGAATACTACTTATACCTTACCTTATATCAACGTAAACCAGCGTGTTGCCGATATTTTGTATACACCATATTTTTGTATACGTTATGCATCCGTTGGGTATTCGTCTGATACATTTTGTATCAGTAAGTGATATGATATCAATAGGTTAGACATGCGTATCTGTATATGTTCACTATTGCCGATCCGATGAAAAGTTGGACGTATTTGGCATACGTTTCTGCCATACGGATATGTGTGACAGGGCCTTAAGGAAGTGAATACAAGCCTGAAAACAACCTAAGCGAATTACCGGAGATCCACTGTTGACGCGCAATAAAAATCCACCTTTTAAATCTGTACATATTGCTGTCTGCTGCCAAAAAACGTTTACAATTACAGAATTGTATTTGTGCTTTGTACAAACCCACAGCACAATAAAAGGTAGATTCAAAGGTGGCTTCCTCAAAAGCTTTGTAGCACAAAGGTAATCCATCTTTCAGAGCTTGAGGTTGATAATAAAATTATTGGGACTAGACTCTCAGGAGAGATTTACTGTCCTTTCTGACAATGGAGTTCCCTCACCTTGACATGAAAGATAGTTTAAAGCAATTTGGTAGCAGATGATTGGCTTGTCATAATCCCCTTACTTCAACAATACACTGACGGAGTGTTTTGGGTCTTTGTAAGAACAAAATTAACTTCTTTCTCATAAGTCTGTATCGTGTTTTCGCTCTGCTGCCTGCGGCACAAATTAAAACAATCTGCTTGTGCACAACCCCCGACTTCCTGGCTGTGGAAGATGAAATTCTGATTTGCTAGAAATATTGTCCTTAAGTGTGGATCTGGCTCCGGAGAGAGCTAACTGACCCCTACCACCCATTCGGTGAGGGAATCCCTTCCTGTTTGTATTTAAAACCCACGGCGCAGATCATTTTCATCCTGAGGGGCACTTTGTTCACAGCTTCTTGTTTATAGTTGAAAAACGCAGGATCATTTTATTACAAATTGGTTAATGTTCTTCTTAACTTTCTGACTATAATCACAACTTTTTAGGCTTCAAAAAATATTTATCAAAAGCGAATCTGGCATGGGGATAATAATTGACTCTGTGGATGGATTAATTTTTCAATCTCCCTTTTTATGCAAATTATCACATGAATGATTTGAGTTTGAGGCTAAAATTGAATCTATTCCACACTAAATAATAACACGTACCCTTAGAATTTATCCCAAACAGCTGCTGAAACTGAGACCAACATAAAGTGTGCAAGAGAGCTAGACAGACCTGAGGCAGTATGAATGTCCTGCCCAGCTCCATGCAGTCTGTTGTGGCTGTCCTTACTCAATCTATTCATGAATTTGCTGCTATGGGATTTGCTCCTGCTCCACAGAAACCTTTTGTTCGTTTTTGCATTAAGCCAAATCAGGTACAAATCTTACATAATAAGCAATTGGAGCGGGCGTTGGATTGGCTTGCACCAGGTGTATTCAGACAGTTTCCTTTCTTCTAATCTCAGCTCGGGTGTATTTAATTAACAGTACTGAATCCCAGGTACTTCGGACCTCCACTGTTCGGGCTGTGGCAGACTCTACTGTGTAAAAAAATAGACATAACTATTCTGTTTTTAAAATGGGACCTATAGAAACCATGTTTTAAAATCAACTGTTCACTAAAGCATATACCGTTTCTTTTTTTTCTTTTCCCTCTTCTCTCTTCCAAACTAATATAACAGTGCTTCATATAAATATCTTTTTAGACTCTTTTGTGACACATTTCTTAAAACTATTTAAAAACATATTCAAATACATTTGTAGCATTTTTTATCTTTCAGATTTCTTAAAAAAACAAAAAAAAATGTAGTTGGAGTCGATACAGGGTTAATATAGCGCTCTTTGTTTAGTCCATCAGTTGTTGTTGAAACTTCCTTTTATCCAGGTTGTGGCACATAGTGGCATTATTGGCACATTGTTCAGAATTACAGTTCATCTTCCACCCACAGCAGCTCCTTGGGTTTCCTTTTTTTCAGATGTTAAATGTTTTCCTTGAGACCTCTGTGACGTCCACAGTCTTGTCCCACACATCCTGTAAATATACCTATATATAATCTATAGCTAAATGACTGTACGTTCCTGGAACTGTGGAGTGGCAGCGTTGTGGCTGCTCTGCTTGTCATCTCTAGAAAAATAAATATCTTCACCAGTGTCCAAAGAGTGATCGCACTATTTTACAAAAGAAGCTGTTTTGTGTGTTTCTTGTTTCCAACTGGATCCTGTGGAGAACAAAATCACAATTATTCTTCAATATGAGCCCAGCACTAAAAACAATCACTGTGACACAGATAGGATTTTCAAAGCAGGCCTCTATAAACAAGTACAAGCTTTAAATTACATTTGTTATTTAGTTTTTCTTATTGACAATATGCCAGTTGTTTAATGCCTTAACTGTCAATGAGCCACGTTTAATGTTTATATTTTTCGATTTTTTTTTAATGTTTTGTATTTGTTTTGCTTTTCCTGTAAACATACTGAGCTGTGACCAAACCGTTGATTTCTTTGTACCGTTAAACCGCTATATGTTAGGGTTAATTGGTCTCTAGCTCCGGCCTAAAAAAGCATGCAACCCAATGCCTTCCTCAAACCAGATGAAATGACAATGCTTTATTAAAAATCTGTACTATAACATACACTTTAGTCTAAGAAATACATTAGGTTTGCAGTATTATGATAAAGGATCTTGTAAGGCTGCAACATAGGGGACATGCTGTGTAGTGCTGAGCTCACTGAGACTAATGTAGGTCCAGACAACGGCGAGGCGCTGTCCTCTCACTACGCTACCTGCAGGCAATCTATTCTTTTTAAAATCTGGGTCAATAGCAGACGTTACACCTCCCCCCGGGCTTCCAGCAACACTGTGGGGCCGGAGCATGTGTTTAACTTTCACGCTTAGAATTTCAAATGCAGGACATTCTGGCATATATTAGCCGTGCATAAAAAATATGTCACAAGTCAGGTGAAAGTGCTTTTTCCTTCCTGTTCAGAGTGTTCAAAACAATATGGTGTAAGAATGAGAGTCATAAATATTAATGAAAGCGTTTCAGATATGAGGAGTGAAATCATTCATTGTGAGCATACAGCTTAATAATACTGATATACACATGATAATCATAGCTTCTTATCTCCACTAAAGACCTTTGATACTGCACTGAACTGCATTTCTCAACACTTTTTCATCACTGCGCGACGATAGAAAGGAACATATTCATGTCACAAAAAAAACAAGCATATGTCAAAGTGGGGCAGCATCACCACGGGGATAGAGGTGGCGAAAGCTCAGATGATGATTTGTGCGGCGGGACAAAATGGCACAGTACCCACCAGAGCGTGATTTCAGGAAGTCTCTTCCACTCACAGGAAGTGAACAAGGCCTTCAGCTCGTCAACAAGAGATCTCGAACCATTTCTCTGACACAAAGGCCACAGGAATCAGTTGTCTTTCAGTGGGGGAGGGCCTGCAGGAGGAAGACGTGACAATGTTAGTGATGGAGGATTGGTTACATATTTATATTACATCCAGTCAGTACTGTGTTGGTTGTCACTGGCTTTCTGACGTGACATTGTTGCTAAGCAGGTGTGTGTGTGTGTGTGTGTGTGTGTGTGTGTGTGTGTGTGTGTGTGCTTTGATGTCTGTTGTAGTTTCCATTTGACGTTAATCAGTTAATGACATCAAAGTTACTTCCCCTAATAATTTTGTATGCCGTAATTGCTAAAGAAATTCCATTACTTTTGAGAGAAGTAACTAGTAATTGTAATAAAGTACTAAATTTTTCAGTAACTTGCCCAACACTGGTTAACACTGAACTGTTGGTCACAGACAAACACAAACAGAGAGACAGAGAAAGTCACATATTGAGACCTCCTGGTAGAGTTAAAAATCTGAGATTAATCAAAAATGTTGTTGCTAAAAATGCAGCCATCCTTCCATGACTCAATCCAGACACTTTGGACTATTTACACCAGAAGAATGATCTTACCCTCACTGCCAGAATAATGAATCTGTTACAGGCTTTAGAGACACAGAGTAAGTGTGACCATCTTTGCTGGCCCTGCAGCTTAGATGACTGTTATTGTTAACCACTCAGACAGAAAACACGGTCAAAACTCTAGCAAGCTCATTGTCACGCTGCATATAAATGAAAGTTTAAAGGTATTATTTTCTAAGATTTCTATGTAAAAACACACCTGCCATTTCAGTTTCTATCACAAAGAGAGACACTCATACACAGAGAGAGAGGCGATTTGAACTCAGAGTGAAAAGAAAACACACCAATGACTCACCAGTGTTGCATCATTTGCCTCCCTTTTGGTATGAAGCAGCACATATTAGCTGGGCTGGTAAACATGGATGTGTTGTGCACAGTTTACAGATATTACATTACATGGCCTTTGGGTATTGAAGTTCATTTTTCAAAGTATATATACAGTACCTGTCTGCCATTTCAAATGCTCTCTCAAAATGGCACTGTAAAGACTTCCCATGCTCGTTGCCATACATCTATAAATTGACTCATTACACAACAACTAAAATCACTGTGAGGAGTACATTTTTTTGTGTGCAGCTTGAGCGTGCCGAGGCACATCGCTCAGCCAGGTGTCGGGCAGATGGACGAGGAATGAGGCGATGGAAGACGGCATTAAAGGCAAGCAATTTATGTGTGGCTTTGCTGAGAAACAAGCCTCTGACTGACGCTGATTGTGGTTCAGAGTAAAAGCACATGCGAGGAGAAGAGTGTGAGCAATCCAAGCCTTTCATGAAGAAAAAGTAGATTCACAACGACTGTTATCAGGGCTCCAGAGAGCGATTAAATCTGTCAAATGCGGAAAAATTGTTTCATTGGTCGCACCGGAGCGCCTGACATTTAACAGGCCTGTCTCTGTGTGCCGTTATTTTTTTCCCCCCCATGCACATTCTGCAAAAACCCATCCCTAATCTGCCTAATCTGTTTGTCATCCTTTTTTAATGCTTTATAATTTCATCTCTAAGTTATTAGAACATGTATCTCTTCATAAAAGCATTATTATTATTATTATTATTATTATTATTATTATTATTATTATTAGGAAACTAGATTGATTTCTTAGCCCAAATAAAATGTATTTGGCTCTGCCCTTCAGCATGTGTTTTCATAATATTCCAGCCATCAACCTCTAATAACATTAATGATAATCACTGTAGTGCGTGGAGACATCACTCTAAAGGGCTGTGGATTTCCATTGCTGGCTGACTGAACAAATGCTCCAGTGTGCATCCACCTTGTGCTATAAACAGCCCCGGGCCTGCGTACCTGTTTCCATTGTAAGCAGTCTTGTAGACAGGCGTCTGCTGGATCATCTCATCAGTGTAGATGGGCACGGCAGTCCGGACGCACTCATGTGAGCACTGCAGGCTGTCATTGTAGGCAGTGAATATGTCCACCTTGCTGGGCACCCGGGCTGGGGTGAAGTCTGTCAGGTTTTGGCAGCTTTCTTCCTGCTGGTGGATCTTGCGCTGATGGCTATTGTGGCGGCCATTTCCCGACTGCGCACAGCTACAAAAACACGCACCAAAGACAGGAAACAAACATAAAATCATACCTTGCACCCTTCACGTCTTCTGCAAAGGATTTCTGTCAAAGTGGGAGACTGTGCAGTGGAAAAGTAAAGGAATCTTTCCTACCAGTTTTTAAGGACGAGTGTTGTGATCAAGGCTGCGATAACCATAATGAGAGACACAGTGATTGTGATTATCTGGTGAACTGCCAAACCTGGAAAAAGAAAATGAACACAAGAGCAGAGAAATTACATTTGTGGAGGGAATAGTTTCGCTCTTGTTGCTCACAGTCGCTTTGTTTTCTGTACTGTAGAAACCCGCTGCACTCAACAAAGTACCAAGGCAGCTCACATCTCACAAAGTAGAAGATGACAACTTGGAAAAACTTTGCTCTTCAGCAAGTAGTCCTCCACTGCTGCTCGTTTTTCTTTAATTACTTAAAAAACGTATTATTCTTATGTCATTTTGTTTTTCAAAGAGCTGGTATGCTTTTATGACCTTTTCTCACCTGAATGTATCTCTGTATATTTTTTTATAAGGCTTTTATTTAAACAGGGCAAATCTTTGACACTTTAGAAAGGGAGTCATGTTAATGCAGACTAGAGGAATACAACATGCACACGCTGGTTTGATAGAGCAATACATTAGGATCTCATGCTATTCTTAAGAGCTTCAAAGAGGAATTTATGACACTGTAGTGTTTGTCACACAATGTATGTAGAGTATGTATGTTTTAATACAAAATAAGGAAACACATATTTGAAACACATATTTTCCAAACACTAGGCATGGTCATTAACAACAATATCAAATTAAATGTTTATGTAAATCAAACTTATAAAACACAACTCGCATCTTGTCAAACCACACCATTCACATAATTTGTCTTTTACCTTGTTTTGCAGTTTTTGGTTTATATCATGAATTCTACAAAGTGTCATTTTAAACTGAATAAAACTAAGATTTTAAAATGTTTAAAATTAACAATTAATTTATTTGGAGTAGTGTTTCTGGGTCTCTGGTTTTGGACTGAACCCAATATTTACTCTCTTTTTGGCTCTGTTTTGGTCTCCACCTACTCTAGCTTTGCCTGTCCGTTGTTTGATGCTGGGCAGGAAGCATACAGGAGTTTGTAAACCCAAAAACTTAACTAAAAAAGATGAATGAATGAAAATGTGCCGTCGAGCGGAGTGAAACTGATATAGTGGTGACAACTCTCTGTCAGTGTTCTACACGTAACCCTTTTAACATTACATAGTCCTTTAATCCACTCTCTTCAAACTCATGCACGACAACTGTTAATATTATTTCATTCATATTCAACCACGTCATCATAAATCCACACACATGTGAGATTGGCATCTGGTTTAAAGTCTTGTTTTGCTGTTTTTAAAGCAAACACAAAGTTATACTATTATTTAAATGAGAATCTGTGCAGCTTTTTGCTGATATGACAGGGTGTGCAGACCAAAGGTTCTCTGCTTACTCCCTTTTTATTATGACCAAAGTAAGAAATATTGCTTTTGTTTATTAAACCCTTAAGACTCCTGTGTGTGCTGATCTCTCACTTTTGCCAGAGGACAGTAATCCACAAACAAAACGGTGCGCTACGTGTCTAAAGTGAGGATTAGTGTGAGCCTGTTCAACTGTACAGTATGGTTACTGTGTTGTGTACTGTGTGTGGGTGAGTGATAGAGCATGAGAGCAACTAGGACACAATGACACACTGCAGCAGGTGACATGCTGCAGGAGAGGGAGAAAAGCCGTCATGATGAAAATGCCCACGTGGGCTTTATACATCTCACCTCTCCATCAGCCAGCTGCCTAGCTGCTGATCCAAGCCAATTTGTTTTCGGGAAGGCTCAAAAGGAAGCGCTGCTCGGTCATTTTGGAAAGCAACACGGCCTCTCCTCTGCCTGCTGCCCGGACAGCCTCCTCTTGGATAATAAACTTCTTCAGGCCAGGTCAACCTTGGATTAATGATATCTCCGGCTGGCTCAGGGAAGCCTTACCTTCCCAGCACAATCAGAATCCCTCGCCACGGCAAAGGCACATTAACTTATCTGTCAAGTCATTTGCATTTCCCTCAAATCCCCTCTCTATCCTCCCTCGTCTCCCTCTCCGCCTCGTCACCGGCTGACGTTAAGGCTGTTAAGTTGAAAGTGTTCCGTTATAAATGAACATCTGTCCAAGTTCAGGCATAATAGAGGTTGCCCCTGACCTTGATCAATAGCTGAGATCTCTACTGAGAACTGTTTCATTTTACATTTATGAAAGTAGTGAAAGGGAGTACTTCTCAGTCAGGAAATTTCAAATTAAAAGCTGCTCTTGGTGAAATGTGTCCTGCAAAAAGCCACAACTGATTAAATGACATTATGGCACTGCATTAGGCTGTGAGAGGTCCCTACCTCCAATGGAAACTCCTCTGCCCATGCAAGGGAAATGTCTGAGTATAATACAAACTGTCATGAAGTGCATGCAACCATCGATTGGCCAACGTGACGTCAGTGAACACAACACACGCATGTTTAGCAGCACTGCCAGTCTGTTATTTTATACCAGAGGAATCCCATTGGCTCAGCTGGTAAACACGAGCATGCTGTGTGTAGTTTACTGACGCTATGTTGCATGTTTTCAGGATATTTTGGTCCAAATAGCTCATTAAGAGTTCCTTCAGGCTGCCCTTTGAAGCAAGAAATATGTATACTTTCTTAGTACAGCGCTTTAATATAACACATGAACTGGAGAATGTGAGGTCCAGCGACACAAACACGGACATTAAATTCATCATAGCCTCGTTTTCATGGCAGTATGTTTAAGGGTGCAGGGGTAATAGAGCAGATAATGACATGGGTGACAAATGTGAGTGCAGAGGCCAGTTCTACAGTATTTTCATCCAGGACTGCCCGTTAGAGGGAGGGAAATTTGGACTGGCTGTTTAAAACTCATTGTGTCCTGGCAGACAGGTTGAAATATCACCTATGGCAGTCACCTTGCTTCAGAGCTACTCGGTTAGGTTTTGTTTGGTCGAATCACTGCCAAACGAAGAGAGGCTGAGAGGAAGACAGATAGAGAGAGAAAGGGACAGAAAGAGATAGAGGACAGCGAGTGTGTGACCTCTGTGGCAGCAGGATTTGAGCCTCCATTGATGCTCCCAGCGAGAAACAAATGAGATTTTTTTTGTCTTCTTGCCTATGACAGTTTGATTAACATGTCAAAGAAAATGTAATCTCTCCTTGCTACCTACTCTTAATAAAAAGAACCCAAGCTTAGACACACACACTCAGTGTGGGGTCAATAAATGTGCCTAGCCAGGTACTGTCTGGTTTTTACCATTGTACATTATCTGACTGTGTTTAGGCTGAGTGCATTAAACATACGCAAATGAATCTTCAGTGATACATGTTTATGCATGATGTTAAATATCAAATGTCCACGTGTAATGTGAGAGTTGTCGCTCATAGTGACAAACCCGGAGCATTGTAACCACACTGTTAAATTCCCCTCAGCTCTACTTTAGCTTTTTAGCTAATCGTTTTAGTTTTAAGACCCCAGTCTCACCGCTCCCATCGAACTAGTTTCCAGACGCAGTGGGCAGCTGTTTTTAGTTTAAAACAAAAAGCTCAGATAAATCAACTATGTGCTACCTCGCAAGCATCAAACAGCAGACAAAGTAAAATCTTAAAAGGAGAGTGAATATTGGACTCGGAGTCTGCCGAATGTGTACAAACAGACCATTTTGCTATATGAGGTGATAAAATATTGATGTTGTGTTCACAGCCATGTATAAATGCTGCTTTAAACTCAAACCTGAAGCGCCACAGATCAGAGTCAGAGAAGTGCGGATCATAATTACAACTCAACACATTTCTTGAGTTGTGAAGTGGAAATTAGTGCTGCTCCTAAACAAAGGTGTAATTGGCTAATGCTGTTTATATGGAGGCATCAACATCAAACTGTGAACAACTAAAACGTATTAGTAGCTGCTTCACTGAAACAAGATAATCCTGAGGTGTCATTCCAATGTGAGAACTACAGACCTGAGTCCAGATAGTAACTCTAACATGAGACGTATTATTATTTCCACACAGAATACTTGGCATATATCCACAGTATGTTATTTTCCTTTTCATTAAATAATTAGTTGTTTTTAAGTATGAATGAAGGACAATAAGACGTTTTTCCTACAGCCATTTCCACTTGTCACAGGTGTTACTAATAACGTTAACGATGTCTCTGTTCTACTCAAGTGTCCGAGTGAGACATGAGCCCGTGAGCCAGCGTGCACAACACAAGGACCTTGAAGCCATCATTCATTGTATGATTCACACCTGTGCTTTTCATACTAGTGCTCACATATACAGTAGAAGAAAGTGACAGGAATACAGTAATGTCATTTCTTTCCCCGCCTGAAACATACAGACTCTGTGAATAAACTTCCTCCAACTAAAAACAATAATACACTCGTATTTAAACAGACAGCATCCTGCTATGAAATAATGAACACAATAATGTACTCGTGGACATGGACATAAAGTTCTATGTTAAAATAGCAAATGAATACATACTGTTACAGCCATAACATTTAGTAAGCAAAGGCGATTCAGCCGTAAGATGCACCAATTTACATGGCGGTTTTTGACCTTGGCTTGTCCATTTGCAATTTACATAGTGAATTATGAACATCTAAAGTGCAGGCAGTTTGTACTCTGAGTAACATAACAAGGCAATACTGGACAAATGATGAGGAAAAGAGAATGACTATTTAATTACGATGCATGTATGTAGGAGTTATTGTCAGTCTTTAGTGTTGTGTGTCTGTGAGTGTGCTCTGGGCATCTATTGCAAAGAGCCAGTCAGGGCTAACGGAGCCTATGCCCACGCAGTGTGGGCTTAAAAGCTCCTGAAAAATGTGGGAAAGGCCCCTCATTTGTAAAACAGAGTTGCAGCTCTCAGAGGTTGAACCATCTCACTCCCACACACCACTAAGTAACATTTGTACAGGCATATTCAATACACGCTAATACGCTGTATGACCCTTCCAAGATCGCCTCTCCCTACTACCAGGCACCTGAGCAGTACAGGTTGCCGGAAGACTTCCGTCATAGGCGTTGCGCTGATAGTTAGGAATTGCCAATTAACGTCGGTGTCAAAGTGTCAATCTCGGCTGATTTCCACTGAGTCACCAAGCAATCTAAAACACTTATTGAAGAAGAGGGTGCTGAGAGAGGGAGAGAGAAGAGCGGGATGGAGAGAGAGAGAGAGAGAGAGGAGGGGAAAGTTGAAGAGGGAGAGATCAGAAACAATTACTCTTACATGCCTTTTCTCTCCGTGTCAAAGGCATCGCTGCATAATTCAGTCAGGTTGGATGGCAAATGCTAGAATGGCCCAAAAAAAGGGGTCGCAGAAGTATGTTGCTTCGATGATGGCATCCCTTACAGGAAGATAGATACACTTGCCTTGTGTGCCTGCCTGTATTAGTACCAGTGGAGAACACACAATAGCTCATACTGTTACAGACAAATGGAAATGACTGCAATTTTCAGGTGGGAGTAAAATGCCATTGCTACGAAGGCCGCTTCAATCAACCATCCGGATATCTGTGTGCTGTCAAGTCGGAGACGGGAGGTATTTTTTACCAAACAAAGCTTAGCTGAATTCTTGAGCAGGTGAACGGAGTGGGAAACATACCACCTGCACTGTTTTGGCTTTGAGTTCAAATCTTCTGCACACTCCATCATCCTCACCGTCTTTCCTGTCAAGCAGCACCGTCATTTTTCTACACGGAAATATCGCTGAAATAAATCAACTCTAATTACTTTTAAAAAACGAGTCAAATTAAAATTCTGCCACATCCCTTCTGATTGATGGAAACAATCTCCTGCATCCAAAAATCTCGGTCAACATCTGCACTTCTCTTCCTTTAGGCAGATGTGTTAAGCCATGAAGAAAGAGCGGAGCAGCAGAGGAACAAACAGTGAAGCAGCATCTGCTCAGCTCTGCCCCTTCATCTCCTCTTGGCTCACTTTTCTGTAAATCAGGGAGAGGGGGTTTGACTCTGCACGCCTGTCACTAGGCATCAGCATTTAAGTCCAGATTTAACGCTTGAGAAAAGGAGATTCATTTTTACCCACTTTATTGAGAGTCAATACGGAGTGTAATAGCAAATGTATTGGATTGCCATGGTAACGGTTGGGTAAAAGTGGTTTCTCTGTGTGTCTCACTGTTGAAGAGGCTGTATCGCACGCCTCTACAGGTCTACCACGGGTCAGAACGCTGCATTACAATGTTCACTGAGCTCGCTTAAAAATAGATTCCTAAAACACTTAACATACATTTTACATGTGATCACTTTGCTATACAGAGGATGGACTTACTTATTTATACCATTCATTTAACCCTCCACCCTCCTTCACAATCTGGATAGCGTGAGTTGAATGGATCTTTTTTATTTTAAATACCTTCTTTTACTTCAAACATCCACTAAACGTGTGCGTTTCAGGAAGCCATAGGACAGAACTGTAAGGCAGGAACACATGGTACCTCCTGCTTACTTCACACAAGCCGCTAACATTTAACCTCGCGACTCTCAGCCCGTCTAACAAGACCTAAGTTATCAGTAGTGACTTTACTGACTGCAGTTTTAATCATCTCGTACCCATAATGGAGCTGACAGCTCCATCTGCGCAGAGTAGAGGGGGGTCGCAGTTACTAGCAGCACAATCACCGGGAACAATCAGCAAGCATCTGGAGGCACCACAGCTACAGTATAACCCCACCACCACCTCCTACTTCTCCTCCCACATCCTGTATGATGGCCAGAGCGCTGTGAGAGCAGTATCAACAGGAGGCATCCACTAAGAGCTGCAGCATCCAAATACACTCATATTTTTTAGACTAACTTAGATACATTATGATGCTGAGAACTCACACTGGTGTCTCATTGTCTCAACACAGGAAATGACACATTACATTTGAGGTATCAACCTTTGAGGCTGGATTGGCTACAGCTACTTCGTACTATGATCAGTGGCCTGCTGTGTTATTGCCTCCACCATGCAGGTTACGCATTTTCTCGGTTCAGTTTGTTGGTCAGCAGGATTACCTAAATATCTACTGATTTTCGTGTCACTTGGAGGAAGGATGTAGCACGGGCCTTGGAAGAATCTGTTACATTTTGAATTACAGCCACCTACAGTAAGGCTGCATTACCCGTCAACTAAGACCTATGTGCTGACAGCTGACACAAATATTGGAAAACCGTGCATGAAAATAGTACCAAAAGGAAATCTAACTAGTTAATTTAGACAGAAAGTATTAAACAAAAGGGTTTTGCCGAAGGCCTTTTGACTGATAATAAGCAGCATTTTAACGTCATTGTCCTGGCAATAAGAGAAAGAGTTGTCCCTTTTGTTGTCCTGCACTATCAATGCCCACAGTGAGTGGGAGGAAAGGCACATAGCCTGCAGTCAATAAGTGCAACACAGGCAAGCTGTGGCGAGCTGTCATGTACTTTCTGTGTCATAGTTGGTTTCCAACCAAACCAGACTGGTGGGCAAAATGTCCCAAAAGAAAAACTAATGGAACAAGCACAAAGCTCGCTCCTTGTGGATATAAGTCCATGGCTTATTTCTTAATACACACATTAGTTTAAATAGAAAATGTTTAGATCCTAGCTGGACCATCATCAGAAAGTATATTTTATCTGCTCTGGAAAAGCAAATAAATGTCCAAATCTAAAGGCATAAAAGCTTCAAATCACAGCGATACTGATAAAAAACTACAACACGCGTACTGTATTTGAGATAATGGCCCTAGCTGGCATCACATACACGGTGATATTAAAAATAAAATGAATGAATTAGTGAGTAGTCATGGTGCAATTCCTCTGCACAGTGGGAACAACAGGTAATATAATGAGGAGACTCAGGATGATCAGATTATGCCTGTTAGTCCAAGGACCTAATGTAAGGAGTCATTTTAGGACACTTTAAGCAACTTTTCCAGTGGGCTCTGAAGGTTGCCATGTTTCTTTAGTCTTCATCACTTGACTTACTAATGATAACATTGGACCACAGTCGTGTTAGAAACTGGAAGATTCAGACTACCCTTCAGTACGTACAGCACATCTATTTGAGAAAGGCATTTTGGAATCATTTCCTCCCCTGCTCTCTACCTCCTTCGACAAACAACCACTTGCCTCCCTGTGTGACAGTGATGCGCCCACACTCCCACTCACAGAGTGAGATGATTATGGTCATGATACGCACATGCCTGACATGGCTGAGACACTAATGGTTTGAACTTGTTTTGGTTGCCGACAGTGTGTATGAGTCAAAGTAAATTAATAGCCCATAGCGTGAATTTGTATGCTGTAATCTCACATTTCCTGAGAGCCTGCCGAGTGGCAGTGCTGAAGCGAAGTATTCTTTTTTTCCACAGACAGATCCTCTAAATTATGGGTCTTTAACAGCGGTCCGTGAACCCTAGGGGGTCCTCCACAATTGAAATAATATTTTATCAAAACTGTCATTACAGAAACATGAATCTAACATATTATTAGCAAAGACTACCCATGAATAGCTAGTGCTAAATCACTGTGCGGCACCTTTCCATAATGGACAACTAGTGGCTACAGTTAAGTATTATTATTTTAACAGCTTAGTATTGTATGCACCATGTCACTTTAGGCCAACCTACACATTATTGTATAGTTTAATATGCAACTCAATATTATACATATGCAGCTGGTTGGGGTCCCTGCATCATCTCTCTTTCAGCTCCTTGGTGGTGAAAAGACACCTGTTTTAATGTAGTTGTGAAAGGAAACACAAATAGGTAATTATCTAGTTAATGTAAGTAAGACTAAAACAAACCGCACAGAGAGGGTGGGCTTGGTCGTCACTATTCTGAAGAGGATAATAGATAAGAAACTTTATCTTGTGCATTTCCTTTTTTTTAATATATTTTATAGAACAAATGAGAATGGGAGGGACAAATAAGAAAACCATGGCATATAAAATACTCATAATAGAGACATGTTATGAGACACCTGTCATTTCTACATCAGTGCCTTAAGATTACACTTAGCTGTGATGTCAGGGTGGCTGGGAGCATTTCTCCCAGAGGTTTACGCTGAGCTCATGCGTTTCCGTTTAAGACCCTGGCTGAGAAAGCCGGAGAAAAATGGAGCGAGACACAGAGCAGCTCACCGATACTCGGGACGAATCAAATAACAAGGAGTTACAACAGTATTGCGTGATTGTGATGATTTTCCAGCACAGTCCACCTGGAGGAGTTGCATGCTATGCACGCTGCCTCGCTTGTATGTGAAATGTAAAAGCATTGCCATGAACACGAGTAGATCTAACATCATTCACCTGAGATGGTCACGGTTAAGTTGGCACAGTGAGTGTAAGCCTGGAGAACGACAAGACAAAAACGAACGCTGCGAAGAAAAGCCACATACAGTATTCGCCGAACAGCTGGGTGCCAAATGCACACAATTCATATCTCAACATACTGTAGATCCAGGACTACAAGTCTGTGCATGCATGAATGCAAACATACATAATGCATACACAGTCTCCGAACAGTTGTGCATATTCAGTGTGTTTGTGTGGGCCAGCGTAACTCCTACTCTCAAAATCAATATTTAATAAAAGTTGACACGACACGGTTTGAATCTTTTTGCCAAAGTAGCCCTTTAACTTAAGCACGGACATGTATGACACGCTGTAATAGTCTTACTGACGCAGAAGTAACTATTTTATGTTATGAATTTACTGTATAATTTGGATGATTGTCAACTCATTCACCCATTATATGATGCTTGTTCAAACGAATGTTTACATCGACATTTTAATATGCAGCGCACATGCTTCTATTATATCCTGAGGCTCAAAATAACATTTCAGCAGATATCCGATAGCAAGAAAGCGAAGTTTAAAGGCAACCAAGAAGCATTCAAGACTGATAAAAATCCAATTGATCAAACCGCAATGTAGTCATGTTATTATGCTGGTGAAATTCTTTTTTTTCTTAACCAATAGAAGTGATGACCAACTCGCAAAAATAAATACATTTCAATAAAAGCTGCAACGTTTAGTGGACTACTCGATTAGCTGAACGACAGAAAAATAATTGCCACATATTTTGATAATTGATCAATTGTTTATGTCATTTTTAATGTAAAAAAAGGCAGAAAATGCCGTTTTATCTGTTTTATATCATATTAAAGTGAATATCTCTGGGTTTTGGACTGACCAATGACGTGTGTACAATGTGTATGTTTCATCTAATCCTCAGTTTTGTTTGCAAAAACCATTCAATCTAAATTATTCCATGACAGACAAAGTATTATTGAAGTGAACTGAATACATGGCGTAATAAATCACAAGACCCGAGCAGAAATCAAGGTGAGTTCAATTGTTATGTGAGCTCTGATTATTACCTTGCTCTGATTTATTGAGTTTTTCCTATCTAAGTTTACATTAATCAGATTTAGATTGAATGTAATGTATTCCAAAACATCTTCAAAGACAAAGCAGGAACAATAAGAGACAGAGACAAAGTGAAGCACTTCTCCTTCAGTAATAGTTTCATTTCATCAGCAGTCAATGCAGTGCTGTCGGTGTGGTAATCATGTCTTGCTTTGGGGCCACGATGAGGCAGACACGGGTTAATGTGTTGTGAAGGCAAAAGGAAAGTTTTCTGCAGAATTTAAGCGCAAGTGCTTTGCTTTGAGATATAATTTTATTCATCTGCTCTGATCAGGAACAGTCTGCTTATTGATAGAGTAAAGTGCACACAGTCGGAAAATAATCAGACTTTTTTGTTTTCTCATCTGCTTTTAGTTAAAAGTGGTGGCTGATTTCCTCCACACACACACACACACACACACACACACACACACACACACACACACACACACACTTCCATCAAAATTATAAATCAGGCCTATTTAATTGGCGGGCCACATCCGGCGCAGAAACAACCTCAATATACTATAAATAAAATATGTCTCTGTCAAACCTGAAACGTTAAGTTTGGTTTGTGTGTGTATGTGTGATATTTTGTTATTTTTCACAGTGAACGCTATTTTTTCTATCAGCAGGACATCAGTACTGTACTTACATTTTCACATTGCTTCGTGTTTTAGGACATTTTTCACTGTAATTGAGTATGAGGTGGCCAAAGACTTTTGATCACCCTTACTGTTAGCTGCCTAATTTTATGACATTTATATTAATGCACCAAATGGGAAAGCTTTAATTAGCATAGTGCTTGCTCCATAAGTTGTGACTTACATTTTTATGACTACCTGTATGGTCCATTTAAAAAGCCATGTTCCTCATAGACTTAATGAAATGGTAAATCTAATGTGCCAGGCTGGGAGGTCTGTGTGTTCACAGCAGAGAGGGATAAAAATCCCTTATGCTCATGTACAGTATTTCAGGCAAGAGGTTTCCACTGTCAAGGACACACTCTGTGAATCGGGAGCTTTTTTTTCCCAATCTGAAATATTATATTAATGAAAAGTAGATCACTACTTTGGATCATCATGCGCTACTGTGAAAAAAAATATTTTCCAATATCATAAGACAAAATCATATTATAGTTTGTTTTATATTTGAGTTATTCTTAGCAATTTACCCCCATTTTCACGCTAATTTGTGATGCTCAATTATCTAAGGATCGCAGCCTTTGTCCCCGTTTGTCCGCTCCCTGAGGAGGAGGTTAGCAGAGTGCTACCTGCATGACACACAGTGATGCCAGAATCTTCTTCACCTGTCAGAAAGGGATTGTTCACACTTGTATGGAGGTATCCCCAACCATCAAGTGGACATGCACCTTCTCTTACCAAACTGTCCCAAAAAAACAAAAAACACTGGGAAATGCGAGAGGGGATTTTGCCCCGGTGCAACCAGTCGGTCCAAGTTTCCTCTTAAATATCGACTTTTCAGAATTTTAGGACAAATGTATCTATTTCATTTATTTGACTTTGCAAACTCCAAAATGGCACAACTTCAGCTGATGCTCTTAACATTTATGATTCTGTTGTTTTGGTTTGATCTTGTCATATTGTGTGTACATTTGCAAACATAGATAAAAAGGTAGGCAAATGTTATACACAAGTTTCAACATAGCCTTAGATACCTCATCAGGTGACATGCTGAGATCATATTATGCAGAGCAAAAGCCTTTCTGGATGTTATACACTTGAGACACTACTCTAAATACATGGTGTTCATCGCTGTACCATGCAGGTTTCTTATTTGTTAACGGTAATGATTCCATGAATGTGTTAATTGTCTCTAGTTTGTCTAATGTTTTGCTGAAATGACACTGTATCTGTTTTGTATTGAAGACATGAGGTGAGTCTGTAAAGTGTGACTGGAACAAAAGATGCAACAACTGCAATTCAAACGAAGATTTCTTCAAAGCTTACTCACTCACTAACCATGACATTCACACTTGATGATTAGCTGTTTAGCTGCTTTGTGTGTCTTACCTGGTGTGTCCCCATATGGCTTTGGTGGTTTGACAGTCTCCCCGAAGCTGACAGTGGCCTTGGTGGTGCTTAGCCTCTTGGACTCTGGTGTGGTCACCACAGTGAACGTCCTTTGGGAGAGCCTGGTTGTAGTGCTAGTGGTTGCAGCCACTGTGGTAGCTGAGACCTTGGTGGACAGCGTTACGTTGGGATCCGGTTTGCCGTCGTCATCTATGCTATCTGTCCCTGTGGGTCCCCAGTCAATAAATCCGGCCACTGTGGTAGTCCGGCCCTCCTGAGACTTATCATTGTTGTCCCATTTGAGCTGCCTCCTGGCTCTAAGTAACAACCTCACTGCATCTCCTCTGCTGCCACTGAATAAAGCTGCTGGAGCTTCCGCTATTACTGCCAAAGGATCACCAGTCTCCATTTGAGAGTATCTCAACCGGCACTCCTTGCATGCCGCTTGTCCTTTATGTGCTGGCTTCCGATGCTTTTGACCCTTGACTTTTAGCCCCATCCCTGCCCTGTTGTCTTGGGGTGGAGGGATAGGGTTGAGGAGGCGGCGAGTCAACGGGCTTACTGTTCTCCAGTGAAGCTTGTTGGGAGTGTCCCAGAGCGGCTGCCAGCGAGGTCGAGAGCGAGGCACCGATTTAGGTGTGAGTTTGACCCCCATACCCTGACTGAGGGGGCTGCACACAGAGAAGTCCAGGGTGAGGTGGGTCATGGCCAGCAGAATCCACACCCGGTGCCCCACACAACTGCCTGGCCTCAAAGCAGACGGACTGCAGAGAAGAGAGAAAGTAAATGAGAGAAAACGTTTTAGATTCAAACACAGTTTACGATATCTTCAAACTTTACAAACCAGGTTCCCTCCATCTGCCACAATCACGTTGATGGATCTGTTGTAAAGATTCACATTCGATTTACCCTCCAATTGCACTCCCGTCCAGCTACTACTCCACAACTTCTTCAACTCCTACTCAATTAAAGCTTTGATAATAATTAGCTTCGCAGAGCGCCTCTTGAATTACAGTCTAAAGGTCGGACACAAAGCAAATGTTGTAAAACATGTGAAAGATTATGGATTTGCACTCTTTGCTCTCAGCTGTCAAACGCAGCTAGGACTTATCCTTGATGTTACAGATTCATATCAATCCAGGGATGATTACACCGACACACAAGGTCAGGCCTGGTTTAGCTGATCATCATATTCTGCATTATCTCCCTCAGACACAAAGTCATCTGATTCCCAAAGGGCAATTTGATTATGCAGTGCAATGAAGGTATAACGTAATGTCTGCAGAAGACACAGCGTGACAAGTATATCGCAGGAAGCGGCGCCTATGCAGCAACTGCATTAATGTATTCAAAACCAAAGTATGGCCAACAATGTCCTTTGTTACTGTATAAACCTCCATTTTGCCCATCAACAAGACGGCAAGGTGATAGATGGACTGGCTGTTCAGGCCAGGACCCTGCAATAGACTGATTTAACAGACAACCTTCAGTGGCCCCTGGGACAAAGCTACACATTGATTCCTAAGGGAGAAACCTCATTATGGGCTATCTTACATCTCTGCTGTCCTTGGCCAATTTAAGCCCACACTGAGGACTCATTTTGAAAGCATCACAGAGGTGATGATAGATGGAAAAGTGTGAATGAGTTCATCGACTGTCAGAGGCGACGCGGAGATGTCCGTCGTTCATATAATCACATGAAATTTTGTTTTTACAAGTCCCTATTAATCGTCCAGTTAAACCGTAGTGACGTCTGACAAGACAAACTGGACTTCTGTTTGGAATGTGGCTATGTTACGATTAATAAGTCACAAGTGATTCTTCTCACATGCAAATCCACATTATTGTGTTCACAGTGGGACAAAGACAGTAGAGATTGCACAAGTGATTTGATGTATTATAACTGCTCTGCAATAGATTTGAAATATTGTTGGATGTCAATTGTAATCATAAATTCCATCTGTCTGACCCCTTGCATGCCCTGTTCTCCTGTCAGTAAACTGTTCCTGTTCTTGTTCTCTCTCCATGACAGTCATTTTAGCTTTTTATTTTTATTTTTATTATTCACCCCACCTTTCATTGACTTGTGATGGACCAGCAACTGATAAATAATTTAGATTGACAATTTAATTGAGCCATAAATAGTGACTGATGTGGTCATTAAAGAGCAGTGACAAGGTCAGCGTATTATTGACACTTAAAAATATGGGTAGTAACTTGTCGTGTGAGTGTTTTGGCTGTGACCTCAGAAAGAGATCCTGGCACATCCCCAATCAACACACTCAGGGTGACTCCAGTTTAACTCTCTGGGCCACATTAATGCATTATCTGATAAGGAAAGCGGAGTTACTCATGATAAATAATGTGATCTGGAGCAGGATGAAAAGAAGAGCTGTAAAAGTGTAATGGCCATGCACTGAGTATCAAACATTCTGAATGAAGATATCTTACATTGAAATCCAGCTTGGTACTGATTTTATAGATAATGGGTGCATTTCCTCATTAGAAATAATTAACAATACTATGGAATATGTTAGATGTCACAGTGCAATGACCCCACTCCACAGAACATGAAATAAACAGTGTTGCTTGATAATATCAAAGAAAGAAGGTTTGATGCTAAAATAAATTCTAAATAAAAAAGTAAATGTTCATCAGTGAGCACTGATAATAAAAGCTGAGAAGTCTCTGCCACTTTATCTGGTGTGTGTGTGTGTGTGTGTGTGTGTGTGTGTGTGTGTGTGTGTGTGTGTGTGTGTGTGTGTGTGTGTGCAAATACGGTGCATAAATATAATGTATATGTATATATGGTGTATAAATATAATATATATGTGTATATATACGGTGTATAAATATACTGTATATGGCATAATATAATGTATATGTATATATGGTGTATAAATTAATATAGTATGTGTATATTAGGAGACGGTGTATCAATATAATGTATATGTTTTATACGGTTATAATCGAAAGGTTATATATGGTGTATACGGTGGTTAAATATACTGTATAATGTGTATATATGGTGTATAATATAATGTATATTGTATATATGTGTATAATATACTTTATAGTGTATATATGGTGTATAAACATAATGTATATGTGTATATATGGTGTATAAACATAATGTATATGTGTATATACGGTGTATAAATATACTGTATATGTGTATATATGGTGTATAAACATAATGTATATGTGTATATACGGTGTATAAATATACTGTATATGTGTATACATATAATGTATATGTGTATATACGGTGTATAAATATACTGTATATGTATATATGGTGTATAAATATACTGTATATGTGTATAAATATAATGTATATGTGTATATATGGTGTATAAATATAATGTATATGTGTATATATGGTGTATAAATATAAAGTATATGTGTATATTAGTCTGTTAACCTGCAATCAGAATAATCTGTTTTTTAAAGTCTAGTAGTGTGCCCGCTAATTGTTAAAGACTTTCTTTGTGTTTAATTATTTGTTAATTAATGAGCATAACACAGTTTGATTACACAATTAATACAACTATTAATAAACCAGATGGTGTCATTCAAATGTTTCAGGTAATTACTTATTATCTATATTACCAATATAAAGACGCAATGTTTAAATGGAATGATTGATAATTCCATTTACAAATTGTCTTTAGGTGATGTATATATTTATGAACGTATAAACAGATAAGTAAAACTATTATTAAAAGTCTAGTAGCATTTAGTTACTTAATTTATCCATGTATTTTCCCATTCATTGTGGTTCTCACACTATATGCCTGCTGTTGTAGCATTGACACATTTAGACGTTTATTAGCCGACAGCCAAACAAAAAGAGAGGTAAAGGAGCATTCACTGTCCGCCTGTGAGGTGTACTGTGGTAAACTCATCACTGGGTCTTCAAGGTTAGCCCCCAAAATACTGCGTCCAGCAGATTTACTCCATCACTCTTAATTGGTAGGAGGATGATGTGGCTCACGGAGGGATTCTGGCGCCAACACGCTTCAGCCTGCAGGTTGCAAGTTAGCGTGCTTGTTGTGGAATTAAATTACCAGTGTAAACAATGAGCTTTATATTATGTAATGACTTTATTAATTGTGTTATTTAAGTTTTAATTAATTTATTACCTTATTTTATTAAAGACTGAAGAACATAGTAAACTCTACAGTTTTTATCTGTTAACCTTTTTTATATTAGCCTGCCTGATTCATATTAAAATAAGAATGGCAAATGACTTTAACATAAGCGAGTACAGTGAAGCATTCATTACGGTACATTCAGCAACATGGAACATACATTTTCACTTATTTTGACTAGTCTGCATAATAAAATACTGTCTTGGTACTTACATGTCCAAAGTTGACATTGAGTACAATTATAAACATACATACAATTGATAGATTTCCAGCAAGAACATAACATAAAATTAACTGGAAGTAATCATTTGTAAGATCTATAGTTTCATAATTAAAGCGTGACTGTCTAAAATTCTTTGACATCCCACACAACGAAAATATTTGTTGGAAGTAAAAGCTGGCAGATGAAGAGCAGTATTCACAGTGTGAACATACCAGAATGCTTTCTGGTGGGATTGTGTGTCTGGTGTCCTATTTTACAAGCACATGCTCCATCATTCCATCATTACGAACTTCAGTATATAGTTAAGCCTCAACAATATGGCAGCAAATCCCTTTAGTGGAGATTGTGACATCTCCTGATTCTGAGCTTATACAGTCCCCGCCTCACATTTCTATCATCACAAAGCATTGTGATTGTACACGCAGTCACTGCGGGGCACACAGGCAGATGGATTTTCATGGTAGAGCCACTTTTAAAAGACAAATTGAAAGACTGGTACGTTTGTGGAGGAAGCACCTGTTTATTGGAAGACTAGGTAAAGTAAACGTGGACTGTAAGTTACTTTATATGCATTATTCGGGCAGTATTCATTGACCCAACATGCTACTTTCAAGTCCTGGATCTCAGTATGCCAAGTCCATTCTAGATTCCGACATACAGGGAATGAAATTACTTTGTGAAGTTATGGAGAGAACCGTTAATTAGCGTGTCTGCTGGCCTGAAGGACTCTGGTTTGAAGGTCAGCAAAAGACTTGCTGGAATGATGATTTAAACCAGGACTTGACAGACAGCAGATGAAAGCGGCAGCCAGGCCAAAAAATAAATCTCTGTGCATTACGCGTACACACACACTCCTAGAGCTTCTAGCATCAAAATACACAAACACACACAAACACCATATTTTCCTTGTATATGCCATGTTTGCTGTTATCTCTGTTTCTTGTACCTATGGAACCAGAGGCCATTATGCCTGCCATATGTTCAACTATAAATATGGAAATAATAGCAAGAGCTGAGAGGAACATGTGTGTGTGTGTCCGTGTGTGTGTGTGTCCGTGTGTCCATGTGTGTGTGTGTGTGTGTGTGTGTGTGTGTGTGTGTGCGCGTGCGTGTGTGTGTGTGCGTGTGTGTGATCCCAACCTCGGCTGTCCTTGATCAACCTCAAGCAATGTAGAATTTCAACAGCAAGCAAGTGATGTAACAGTGTGTGTGATATGTGGTATTTCGGAGCAATATACATGTATTTGGATTATACTTCTCAGCCCAAAAAATACGAAAAAAGCGCTGGAGGAGGGTTCACCAAGCTTCACTTCTCCCTCTCTCCTCTGTGCAAGTTTAAGCTGTACTATATTCAGTAAATCTACTTTCAACTTATTCTGCAGATTCCTACAAATGCCTCTATCATTGGGGTTAGGATTAGGCCCTGACAGGCACTCCAAGTTAAACACATGATCTTGGTGCTTGAGAACTGCAGTCTGCAGCACATAATTAGGGTTTCCCATTTTATTAAAATATCATTGGCATAGGACTCAAGCTCTGATTTATACAGCTAAATTGCATTATAGAGTCATGAATAAATAACAATTTGCAACTATGTTTACAAAATGCCTATGGCCAAAAAGCCTTTCTAAAAAGTTGCACATGAAAAATCTGAAAATAAGATTTACAAAGTACAACTGAAAAATGTGGCAGCAGAGTTAAAGCGTCTGTCTCGCTAATTCTGGAACCCAAAGTGGACATATTTATGCTTTCCTGTCACTTCTGTCTCTTCAAAACCCACGCTGCACTGCTGTGCAAACAGGGAGAACATTACACTGAGTAATCCATTGCACACAGTACTTAATACAATTTACCTGCCCTTGAAACTGGAAACCTCATATAACCAACACAACGCCATCAAAAGACCAAAATGAATGAAGAGCAGCCTTGAAGTGAAAAAGAAAAAGATTCACAGCATAATCCTGAATCAAATGCTTGAGCAAAGGGTGAGAGCGGTTAATAAAAAGGCCATTCACACACAGACTGCTATGCCTTGAAGATACAGGTTGCTTTGCATAAGAGGACGTTGTTTGCGTCCCACATGTCACATTGTTGACATGTGAAGTGCTCTACTGTGCTTTGCTGTTTTATGATCGCTGGATTTCCAGCCTATTGTTTTTCACTCTTTCATGAGCTGTGAATTCAGCCATAGCACGTTTGAGGGGTTCTCAGCAGCCCGATGACTAAGGCACTCTGGATGAAATAAATACGTTCCCCTGCCTCTGCTTCATATGTAGCATTCAGCTCAAGGGTCTCGCATGGTGATGTTCAAATTGATCTGGTTGTACTTCGGTGGCCACAGGCTGTCTAGCTGCTATGAAAATCCCATAATGACCCTAACCCTTATATATCATCTTACTCATAGTTCACTCAACGTCAACAGTCAACACTGTTTTCTGCATATCACTTTGTACTAATACAACTGCATCATCAGTGTATTAACTCCACTGCATGACTCATCATCATGCGTATGTATGAAGTCATCAGTGATATGATGCACAGTTGGCTAACCTTTATGTGTGCACATTTCTTTAGTCATACATGCAGAGGCATTTACTGTATAGACGTACTGCATATCCAGGACAGTAGACTATGCATGCACACAAACTGAATGATAAACACTAATGCAGTTACTGTTGGTATGCAAACAGCAAAGCTTTTTCAGTCATCACATGACCTTAGTGTGAAATGGCAGGAGGAGGTCTTATAGATTGCGACCCTCATACCTGTTCAAAGATGGCCTTTGGCGTTCGCTATGAATGGCCTTTTCTTTCTCTCCGCCGTCCACTGACTCTCAGTCGGCTGGTGTGTATTTCACACAGCATTGCTCCAAAAAAGTTACTATGGGGATTTTTTTCATCTTTTGTTATTGATATTTTCTTAATGTATTTTGGTTAAACCATTGTTAGTGAATAGAGGAACCTGAGTACAATATTGATTTGCAGTAGTAAAAACAGATTAGAGTATCATCTCATCAGACAGCACATTGTATCCAGTGATAGCCACCATTTTATCTCCAAGAGGAAGAAGATCATCACATACTTGAGGCTTGCAACATGTCACGCGTCTTGTAAAGGCGAGCAGCGCCCAGTGCTTGATGATTCTGCCCAGCACCCCCCCCCCCCCCCAGAAAAGATCAAAGTAGTTGAGTGCTGTGTAGGCTATTATGCGCAGCGATTCTGCAAACCATGTGCTAGTGGGGCATAGATAAGCAAAGACACAAAGGGCAGGATATAGTCTCTGTGAATGAGGCCAACTTTAAAGGCTCCTCTGAAGCCTTTTAAAAAAATGCTTCACAGAGCCTCAATGTTTTAGTAATCATAAGAAGCCAAGCTTAACAAAAAGTGGTAAAACGTAGAGAATACATTAGAGTAGCACTATGCATAGAGGCTATTAAAAAATAGTCTCAATTTGGAGCCAGATTCTTTCCTCATAGTGTATAAAAATGATTGTCATGAGAGTACAAGGAGCTAATGAAGGATTATCTGACTCTTTGAACTCATCCTTTGCGTCATGTTGGACCCAGTAAAACAAAACTATTATCTCTGCAGCTAATCAGATATTGCACCTAATTATTGTGTTCTGCACTGTATCTCTGGCCCACTTCTTGTGTCATCATCACACTGTGATCACTTGTGCAAACTAGGTCTTAATTAGAACTTTTCGCAGAAGTGAGGCCTCAGCAGATGGGCTTCCCACCTGAGGGAGGTGAGAAAGGCATGCCTTCTTCAATCCCCTGCCCCGCGTCCCCAGGCTGCCATCAATAGGAATTTTATCAGCGTGGACTCGACAGCCTCGCCACTGAGCACACATCATTTTCTAGCCAACACAGCCATTGAAAAGTGGCTCGTTGAAGGTGACTCCAACTCTGATGAAAAGCCGGGTGTGATGGCAGACGTTATCTTCCAGGCAGGATTTAGACTGAATCACTGGTCTGCTTCTTTTTCTTTAACCTCTCAGTGGGGTTTTTCCTGCCCCGGGAATGATGCTGCTATTCAGCCTTGTGTAGAGTACAAAAAATAACCAGCGTTTTTATTCAGGGTAGCAATAGCAATTGATAGAGCATTTACACGCTGAACGCTGTATCCATGTCTCTCCCACACACTTCTAAAAACGGCACTTGGAAGAAAAATAAAAGATCCACTGGGGAAATGGTTCACCAGCTACAGTTCATGAAGTTTCAAACTGCAGTGGGTGGTTTTCTCTGGTGGGTCCAAACAGACACAGCAAGAGGTTAAAATGTGACTTTGTTAGCCTGTACTGTACAGGAGGGCAGCATCTCAACAACACACAGACATGACTTTTTCTTTTTAACATTTCATTTGTTTGCTGTTGTGTGGACTCCAGGAAGACTAGTAAATGTATCAGCTTCCTGGAATTCTTGCAATAAAGGATATACAATAAATATTAAATGACGAGAATCTCTAAGGCTGGTAACTTCGATTTTGCCTCAGCACTGCTGACCTGTTTTTTCTTTTCTTTTCAAAGCCAATCTTATGCCTTTTACAAACACTGCTTTTTGGCAGAGACAGACTGAAAACTGTCCTACTTGAGGTATTCTTTAGATGTGCACACAATATTATGTATTTCTTCAATTGATACAAGGACGTCAACAGACACATACATTAAATATGAAGCCATTACTCTGTTTGATACCAACAGGTATGTTTGTAAATCACGTAATAGATCTTAGAAAATAAAATAATTGTCAGTATGATGAATGATAAATCCTTTGATTCCCCCAAAAACTTGCTTTACCTCGTTTAGGGAAGAATTTATGCGAAATAATAAATGTTCCCGTCTAGTTGCCTCTGCCAAGGAAGTTATTTTTTTCAGTTTGGTTTGTTGGTATGTTTGTCACTAGGATTACGGATGAACTTCTGGCCTGATTTTCATTAAACATGGTGCAAGGGTGTAGCACGGGCCAAGGAAGAACCCATTATGTTGTTGGAGCGAATCCGAATTACAGGGCGAATGATACTTGCATTATTTTTGATTTATGGACTTGGCTTGGGTCTGCTCTCTCCAGGTGCCCTTCCAGTTACAGCATGCAGTTGATGAGTTCACCAACATGTTTCAGTGAGGTCAGTTCTCATATCCTCTCTTTGTAAAGGCAAAGTAAAGGATGACGTTTCACCTTCATTTACTTCTCAAGTCAGAAATGAGCTGACAAGTTTGAACTCTATTGACTGCTGTAGATCACTGCTATATGTGCAGCCAGTGAGAGAGAGCAACTCAGTAATTGTGTGTGTGCTGTACTGTATAGTGATACTGCAGTTCTACTGTAGTATATAGTTGCAGCTGTCAGTCTGGATATACTTTATAAAAAAACGCTAGGACGCACATGCTGGTAAGTTGTCACTGGTCATGTAAAATATTTTCTTTGACAAAAGGATTTCCTGTTTACGACGTTTCAGGAAAACACCTTTTAGGAACAGGAACTTCTCCACCTGTGATTCACGCTTTTGTGTTGAATCACAGCCACTTTCAGACGCCGAAGCCTCTGGGCTTTACCAAACACTTGAACTCAACAGATTCTAATGCTGGTTTCAGCACAATAAGAATGACTTAGTCAGCAACAGTGGCTATGTTTACATTGGTGATAGTCTTATTCGGGTTTAGATGAGGGTAACTAGAGGTTTCCTTTTTACATTAAATATACCAATGAAAATAAGATTCCTGCTCTGTCACTGAACAGCTGTAGTATGAAAATCCTAAAATACAAACTTCTTAAGGTTATCCTTTGGGCAACAAAGTTTTTGGGGTGGAAACGTTGGTGTATCCATAAAAGTCAAAAGTGCGAAAAAGTGCAATTGAAACAGATTTATCTAATAAATGATGATGTACATGAAGCATGTGACTTCAACGTCCACTGAAGCTGCTGTTTCAAAAAGTCTCCGCATCGCTCCACACAGATCCGATCTCATATATGTCATATACTTTATTTATCACCGCTTGAGGTTTGACTGGCGCTCTATATATTACGTCATCTTGCTGACTTCTCTTCTTCTGCAAAGGTATGATAGTATTTCGACTGGAGAATTGGCACCACCTCCTGCTTATCTCGATGATAATCGCATAGCGGTAGTGGCTGGAAACGAGCATTTATTAACGTTTTCTTTAGCAGATGTTTTAGAAAAATGTGTTACCATTTGAAAAACACTTGGTTGGAAACATTGCTATGCTCATGATCTCAGCAACTTGTTTGTCAGTCGGTGAATTAATATTTCATATTTACCAAGCAGTTTTTCAAAGTAACACCATATATTTCAATCTGAAAGAATATGTTTATCTTTTCTTTGAAAGTGTCTGCACAATCAGATATGTTTCTAGCTGGAAACATTCATTCTGGCATTCAGTGCCCGTGTGGATCACTGTATTAGACGTTATTTATAGCCAAGTTGTCTGAAAAACATGACACTGTCATGGCTTTCCTCAAAAGCCTCCAGGGGATGTGTGGGTTGGTTATGTCTTCCTTTAAAATTCATACACTTTGAAGCATACAATTTAGTAGATCCAGTAGTTGTGTTGCTACATTGAACAATGTTAAAGGATTATGGATTAAGAACACAGTAAAGACAGTTGCATGATGCTGGTTGAGAACTCAGACAATGTGTTTCCATTCATTCCACCTTCCCTGATTCTGCCAGCCTCAAGCACAGCCTGTTCACACTGGGGAGAAGACTCTTAAAATAGAGATGGGGGGTGCATGGATTTGCATTTGCATTACCTTAAGAGAGCGACAGAGATGGAGAAAGAAAAGAGAGAACAGCAAAGGAGCTGTGTGGCAGTCTTGCCCCTCTGGGGGGTGAAACTCTCTGATAACATCCAGGCCATGGAACAAGGACACTTCTCCTTTCAGATGACTCACAGAAGTGCAGATTGGACCCCACTGGCAAAATAAGCTGCATTACA
Source organism: Cottoperca gobio (assembly GCF_900634415.1). Lineage (NCBI taxonomy): Eukaryota > Metazoa > Chordata > Actinopteri > Perciformes > Bovichtidae > Cottoperca > Cottoperca gobio. The sequence continues at coordinate 16,664,861 of NC_041361.1, forward strand.
CTGCTTCATCAAATTACAACAATGGCCCCTCGAGTGTGTCACAGAAAGTGAGAGAGAGAGAGAGACCAGAGACCAGAACGATATTACTGAAATTAATATAATTTATTTTCTTTTTTTGTCAAATGTAATACAGGGCCGGGGTCCGGATCACCCCAGGGCCAGCCACAGTTCCACTAGCTTCAGTAACTCAATGCTATCTCTTATTGAGTCTTGTGTTATAAACCATTTATAAAATGTGTTTTACTGCTTAGTATGCTTGATAGTGGGGCTTAGAGCAAAATGTCACCCATTTATTTTATCAGCCTTTCTGAAAGACTGCTCAAATCTGATATATTGAACAATTGAACGACGAACGATTTTCACGGCTTCATTTCAACCTCGCGGTTGCATACCTCCGCCAGCCACGTCAGTTCACATGTGCATGTCAAAAAGGTCATCACGTCATCATTTTATCCTATTAGACATTTGGGAAATATGGCAATGATTAAAAGCATATTAATTATTTAGTTTTAGCCCAAAATGTGTTTTGTAAGGTCACAGTGACGTTGACCTTTGACCACCGAATTGTAATATGTTTATCTTTGAGTCTAAGTGGACATTATTGCCAAATATGAAGATATTTAGATATATGAAGGACAACCCAAAAATATAATTCCTCTGTCCGGTCCAATTCTAGACAAATTAAATGAAGCGCATGACATACTGCTTTGTAATACTATGTTCATGGGGGAATTTATTTAGTAATCTGAATTATGAGAAATTTCAATATGATTTTTTACAAATCACAAACCTGAAGTTCTGATTTGAGTCTTTATACAGTAATCAACTGGATGTTCAATGCCCTCAACTTTTATGCTTTGCAACAAACAAAACTCTTCACACACCAGACAGCGCAGACTTCCGCCAATTCCAAATATAAATCTCAATCGCAATGTTAACGAAAGTTAAACATTCTCAAAGTTCCTTGGCCCATGCTGAACCCTTCCACCAAGTTTCATGACAATTGGGGGAGTAGTTTTCTAATCCTGCTCAAAATTAAACCAACAAAAAAGGAACCAAAAACATAACCTCCTTGGCCGAGGTAATACAGTTATCATCATCACAGCATGATTCCACCAAAGGTTTTCAAGCCCTATATAGTAATATTTGAGCATGTCACGATGACATTGTATTCATCTGTATTCCTAATCAACCAAAAAACACTCTACATGAGTCATGACAATGGGATGGTGCTATTGTTTTGGTGCATAAGCACCTCAGAGAGGTTTTACAACCTGCACATGATATCATTGCTGAGCCCATAAAAGAATATCCAAGTGAAGCCTCCATGTTTACAGTAAGTGCACCTCTCCGCTGTCTGTGGAACACATCCATCTTCTGCTCCACAGATCACTGCTTGGTCAGCTAACACTGATGAGTGATTCACACTATGATAACAGAGCTGAGCTTTCAACAATAGAGGAGGGTTCACGCTATATTAGCATTACTGTAAAATCACAAGTGCATGAAGCCGTAGGGAGCTGAAAATGCCCCTTAATCTCCCCAAAGACTAAACTGACCTCCAAAAACAATGGAACCACAATGCTGACGCACAGTAAATAATTGCATCACTCTCACTTTTAATATACTGGTAATTGCCTTGCTGTCTTATAGAAAACATAAATTCACATTTTATGGAAATTACTCTGACCCCTCTGGGATTAGCAAGGCTTTTTTGCTGCAGCATATTGAGAAAAAGAGGGTACGATAACAGTCCTTCTCTGCCCTTCCCAGTTCCATTAATTCCAGCATGTAGCTTTAAGAGAGGCTGACCCAGAATAACTGTTTTCAAGAGGAGGTCAGCAGAGATGTACTGTAAAACTGAGACAGCCTCAAGTAGGGAAGCTCAACAATTGAACTTAACGGCTGCTCTTTGTAAAAGAGAAGCAGTACAAGCAGAGATATCACAAACTATCACCCTACTAAGGTTATTGGTGAATGAAAAGAGGAATGTTAGTAGTGTATCACAGAGGTTTAAAGTGATACATTAGTTTACAGGCAAACAAAAATAAAGGGTTGTAATCCCTTGCCGAAGAGTAAAAAAGTGAACAAGTTGCATACACGCTCTGTCCGAGACAGGTTTCTCTTCCAAACTTCTAATTTAGAGTTTTGACAAACTGACGTACAGATTGTGAGCAGGGACTGAGTGGTACGGAGGGTCACGATGGTGCCATGCTACACTTCTGGTGTGGATCATCGTGTCCTTGAGTCATAATGTCGAGGACGGCTCCGGACTTTAGCACTTCATGAAGACAGCGAGTGAGATCACTGGAATTTAACAGGCATCAGTAACACAACTTTAAAATGAGCTAATCAGAAATATGGTGCAAACTATAAATATGCTTATCGCATGTAACATTAATTTTTAACAATTATTGTTTCTGTACTTGTTTATACTGCATTTAACATGTTGACTGAACCACCAGGGAACCAGTTATTTATCATTTGGAAATACGCGCGAGGCATTTCAATCCACAAGACAATAAATGCCTTCCTTCCTTCCCTCAAACTGAATGTATTCATATATTCAGGTTTTAATTTTGCACTGTCGCTTTATCTTCTGTGTGTAAGTGTGGGGTGAAGCAGACGACGGGGCTGGGGACTTCTGGGACATTTAGATTTTACAGCAAAAGCGAGACACATGTGTTGCGCGGTGCTTGCACAGACCAAAACTCTCAAGGGGAGTGAGCAAGTATGTGGGCGCTTCAATTCTACAAGCTCCAGAAACACACACACACACACACACTCCCTGACCAAGCTGCTCCCCTTAATACACCTGCCTCTCCGGTGTTCCTCCTCCTGTTACATTGTTGTCTATGCACACTGGGAACAACAAGCAAAACTAAAAAAGCTCTGCATTATTTAAAGCTTGAAAGTCTTGATGGGTTATTTATAGACACAACATTGGTTTAACTTTTCTTTACCAACTATTTGCAAGTTTCATAACCTGTCATCCTCTTATCTATTTACCTGGGGAAGAGATTTCTGCAAAGACCCACAGTATTTGTAACAAACCTGATCACTGCATCTGAATTTGTAGCTCCGTATGTTTTGTGTCGGTAAAGTTGACACAGAACTTGCGCTTGGAAGTGGAAGTTCTTTAGCGTGAATGAAGAAGTCACTAAGCACGCAACTTGTAACACAACATGAAGGAAATTACATTAAAGGGAAACTTTTCGGGTTTTAAACTGTCTTTGTATCGTTGCAATGTGGGAGGTAAGCGCAAACGGGAGACATTTGTCGCAGAGTGATCGGGGAGCTCCAGACGCCACCCGTAACACGGAGGGAAACCATTCGTCCGGTCACCTGGAGGCACTTTTTAATGAGAGATTTGTTTGAGTGAGAGTAAAATTCAGAACAAGCAGGTCAGACTTTTAAAAATGGGAAATCATAATCGCCAAAGAAAATTGCAATCGGTGCATCTCTAGTTAGATCAGTGCACCACATTGGTCCAGACTGAAGTGTCGCTGCAACTATTGGGTGGATCGTCATGAAATCTGGTAACGACATTAAAGGCTCCAATAGGATAAACCGTGTAAACGTGGGTGATCGTTCGACCTTTCATAGGTCAAACCACACACTGCATATAAATAATGTGTGGCAAAAGCTTTATTTCTGCAATAAGCTGAAGAGACCTTCGGGGTTTGTCATTTGAATGACATCTTTGCTAATCACAAAACACCTGCAATAGAGAGATGATATGCTCTAATATTGTTATTCATAAACTCTCGGGTTATGAGAGCATCGCTCACGATTGTCTCACACGGTTCAAATAAATATCTATGTTACAACTCTACAAGTCTTTGTTATTCATAGTGGACCAATGTATTAACTGATAATGTGGTGGCACGTCATTACCCTTCCACACTGAAATGCATTAGTGACCTGACAGGAAGAACAGAGTACAATGTAATCTAAGTGTCTCTGAAGAGGTAAAGCCTAAATTGACTGGAATCATCTCCACTTGCAAAAGGAAATAAATCCACAGAAGAGTAAGTCCACACAAGGGAGTGTAATCATGCATACTGTTTGAGAGAAACACCCAACTGTCATTTAGGAAAATATACAGCCATTCTCAAGGATAAACTTCTCAGAAAAAAGCGTTATTCATATGAAAAATATGGCAGGGCTGCCATTACAGTCCAATAAACTGTTAATGATGAAGCAAATTGAAAATGTCAGAAGGTATACAACATGCTGAAAGAAATGCTCTGCAGCCTTGATGAATGGGGATGCATATTGTATATTTATGAGTTGTTATGAGGCTACATGGCTTCTTCCGTTATTCCATTTAAAGCTCATTTGAACCGGCTACTGGACCACAGTCCTGGAGACAATAGAATCTGTTATGACACTGAAGGCAAACTTTAGCACATTGTTGAAGAAGTGCTTCACATATTGTCACACTCGAAGGTAAATTCTTCAATTAAGGAAAGCACAAAGCCTATTTCCTCACAATTGTCTGCAGGCCTTAATGTGTGTTAATAAGGTTACGGGTAAAGAGAAAGAATGACATTAAAATAACATCCTCACACAGTACAGCATTGCAAAGCATTAGGACTAGAGACATCAGCACCTTTCTTATCCACCGTAATTCTCACAGACAGTATCATATTGTGGCAGCAGCTCAAAATGGACCATTAGCAAAATGCTCTATTGTTACTTTAATCCAGTTCTGCTCATTTTTTTTCCTTTGCTTGGCAGTTTTTTCCATTCTGTCATTTCTCATTATGCAGAGCACTTTTCAGGGATGAGGGAAGATCATGGGGTGGCAGATTGTGGTGGTCTAGGTGCTGATGTTTGAAAACACACAGCTGATAAACCTTGTGTTAGTTTAGGTCTTTGTCTTTTTTGTAAGGTCTCGGTCATTCCAGAACTCATAAGACATTTAAATGTTTAAATACTCCGATGGTAGGGCAGCCACGTTGATTTATTCATACACAATAAGGAGATTGATTGAAAGCACATAAGTTATTTTAACATTTTTAACAGTGTTATTAATATACTGATCATTTCACCAAAACAGGCTATATACCACGTCCAAGTCAACCAAGTCAAATCAGGCTCCTTAGATCTGATCTTCGACTATTCGGGGTCACCCCGAGTCTTAATGGCTGATTTATGGCTTTATGAACAACATTTAAATGCTACATATTCTCTGATCATAGACCCTTGCATGCACTCAACAGATATTCAAGCAAGTATTTGCATTTCATGTAGTACAGCTGAGGGGGTTCACCCTACAGCCCCAAAAAGTTCTCTATATGCAGCCTGTTGAATATGCACTGCCTTTGTAGTGTAGTGTAGTGCTCAAGCTCTTAGGGCAAATACAACCCAGCATGTACACACACACACACACACACACACACACACACACACACACACACACACACACACACACACACACACACACACACACACACACACACACACACACACACACACACACACACACACACACACACACACACACACACACACACACACACACACACACACACACACACACACGGCTCCGTGGAGGCAAACTCTATTGCCAGGATACACAGAATCCGAATCGCTATGTTGTGTTTCTTTCTAATGTGTTGACTATGGCGGCTGATTCTGCTCCGACTAAATGACACGCCGCTGAGTGTGATAAGCATCGACACTGGCCAGGTGTTCACAAGCTCTACTCTCATCTATAACCGATCAAAGACAAAACAGAGAAACAGACACGTCACTCAGGTATTCTGCTTTAGGTTGGCTCATAAAAACAATATCCCTTTACAATTACCCATTTAAACTCTCATTCTGACTTGAAGAGTGCCTTAGCTGTCCATAAGAAACATGAATAGCCTTAATTAGGACATGTTAACGACCAAGGGATTCTCCAGAGGTCAAAAACATTGGTGGGGATGCTGAGAATCACCTCTGTAGTATCCTCCTTGTAGACGATCCTCTCTTTTGACCTTTTTTGGAGAATGTCAGTGTGCTGCAGGGCAGTACCAGCCTTCCACTCTTTAGTGATACAATTTCCCTCATCACATCTTGTAAACAAAAATGTACTGTTAGGAATTATCTTTATGCGTTGGTTGTGTTACTTAGAATATCAGCTGCATGTGGTTGTGTAACATTGAAAAATACAGGCTCTGAGGTGTTAAGCTCTGCTCAGTAGACATCTTGTATTAGGGAGATAAACACCAGTTTGCTCTCCAAAGATTTATGGAACGCTTCTGTGCAGCAGGATCAGGGAGGCAAATATTCTATGAAATCTTCCCAATGTCTTGGTTCTGTGAAACACACACACACACACACACACACACACACACACACACACACACGCACACACACACGCACACACACACAAACACTCCATCGATAACTGCAAGGCTGAGCTGCGGCAGCTGCTACTATGGCTGTAGTGTAAGAAACAGCGTTGCATTAATGAGTTCTGAACATAATTCATAGTGGGAAGCAAACACAAAACTAGAATAACCGCCTGGCGGCTGTATTCCTCCACTAAACTGGTCAATCTGCAGTTTGTATACATGTCTGTCCAAAACGTCATCACTTCATCATTTCATCCTATTAGAAATTTTAGGGAAATTGTCATATTTAGCATCCTGTATGAATCCTTGAGTTTTGGCAAGTTTTGAAACGTGTTTTTTGAGGTCACAATGACCTTGACCTTTGACCACCAAAATCTAAGCAAAAGTCTAAATGGACGTTTGTGCCAAATTTGAAGACATTCCCTCAATGCGTTCCTGAGATATTACAGACAGACGGACGGACGTACTGTGGGACAGATGGACGAACGGACAACCCGAAAATAAAATGCCTCAGGCCACGGCCGTCGGTGGGGTGGGTGGAGTGTGTATATGTGTGTGGTTTGAGGGGGTCTAAGATGCAGCCAAGGGCGTTGCATCATCCCATTAATTACTCCCACTGCACGATGTCCTCCACTACAGTGTACATGACCCACATGCTCAGAAAGATAAGCAGGGCTGGAAAGAGCATGGGAATATGGTGGAAACAAGAAGAAGAAAAAAGGATCAGACAAACAGGACAATGCCCCAATCAACTTGGTCCCTCACTGTCAAACATTTTATTTCGGCCTATTTTTCAACCCACATCAATTACCACAAACTCGCTGGGAACAACATAAAGTGTGGGGGGGGGGGGATTTCTTTTGTTCATTTATGAATTTATTTTAGGGGGAAGTGGCCCGCTGAGAGGCGCCCCCCTGTGCCTGGAGAAGGCCAGTTAGTGGGAAGGGCCATGACGGATAAGTCTGATCCTTTGTAGAGGCAGTATTGATCCAGCAAAAGCTCACTACATAAATCAACTTTGAACTCTGTGCTGTTAGCTCTTTCACTCCATGGGCTGGATGTGCTTCAGTACAATGGAAATGTACACTTTGTAGCTCAACATCGGACAAGTTTCTCATTAAACCCAATCAGGATGAGGGTTGCTTGCAGTTTGATGGGAACTTGAACTTGAATTTGAGATCTGAATGTTGGGATTTTGGTTTTGGAAAAAAGCAGTGTCAGTGTTAGCCCAAATAACTCATAGAAAATAAGTGAGTTTCAAAGTAAACTGAGCAAAACACAGCAAGATACATTGTCATAATCTAACCTTAATTTCCACTTCTCAAATAGTCATCATAAAAGTTAGACCAATTCCTTAAGTTGTCACCCAGTGCACACAAACCTGCCTTAAAGGGATAGTTAGTTTGAAGTGGGGTAGTATGAAGTACTTATCCATAGTCAGTCTATTAGCTACAGTAGATGGTGGTCAGCACAGCCCCAAAATAAAAATAGATTTAAGCATTGTACTGCTCAGTTTAAGTGCACGTTATATTTAGAATACTTTCACCACTTTACCTTGCTGTCGGACAGTCCTTTTTTTTTTTTGGCGAATCTGAAGTCGTTATATCCATCTGTGCCGTCACCTAAGGCACCAGACTCCATTGACAAAAACAGTCATTTTACCTATAACAAACACAACTAACAGATTGGGGCAGTGGTAGCTCCCGTGTTCTGCGAGGTAACATTACTGTTTTTGTCAATAGAGTCTGGTGGCTTTGAAGAGCATAGATAACATCTTCAGTTCACTTAAACTGACTATGGATATATATCACGTATAACCCCACTTAAAACAATACAAACTATCCCTTTACAAAGCAGCTAGCCCACCTATGTACAACAATTAGTTTTTTAATGGAGGGATTTACTGTCCCATGATGGACCAAATCCTGTTTCACAGCGTTTTACAAGTCCTAAACGTAATATAATCCTTGTTATTTAATATTTATAAAAACAACTTTGACCAACAGAGTATTAATTCTAGTATTCATATGTTAATAGTTTTGCAAAAAACTATACGAGTTGAACTCTAGTCCTCTCATTTTCAGCATCTTAATGGTCCAATTCTGCCTCCAATATGTCTCTTCTCCACTAATTGCTATGGCAGTCAATGACGAGACATTTATGGTTCACCCCCGTCCACGTTTCTCTCTCCTTCTCTTGTCTTTCTCTCTTGGCACTATTTCTAAGATGGCTCAAATGAACCATCTCACACGTCTGTTTTGTCTCTTACACTATTTTACGGGGACTACCTGTTCTGTTCCTTCTGGATTTAACAGACTGCTGAGCACAGGATGCACACACAAACTGACACACGCACACACACACACACACACACACACACACACACACACACACACACACACACACACACACACACACACACACACACACACACACACACACACGCACATCTCCAGAGGATAGGATCTCAGATAAGCAACACAGCCTATTTCACTGCAAATTAGGTTAATCACGCTCCAGAGAGGCCCAGTTAATAACTCTCATAGAGGCTATTAAGATGGCACCTAAATCACAGGAATATGTGAATATCCGATGGACCCTTCCGCAGTAATGCCACGTTTTGCCCTGGAGTTCTTGGTAGAGCTAGTGCGGACGACGGCTGGTCATGCACTCTGAGTGGCTTTAGACTGATGATGTTGTGCAAGAGCAATTGTTTCTCACTGGAGAAGACAACTCCGTGTAAAAGTGTAATATATTAGGAACCCTGTTTCATTAAGGCAGAGACATCAATTAGAATGAAACTATTACTCAGATACAAAACAGTTTTATTTTTTAAGCAGGGATAAGACACAGAATACTAAACACAGGACCACCAGGTATATCAATACACATACATTCTCACATCATTTCTGAGCTCTTGTAGCCCAAGATTAATTAAAGCTACCTTCCTACATATTGAGAGTCCTTTTGAACTAACACTTCACACTTGGCATTTCTCAGTTACTCTTTCTCCTTTAATTGCAAGAATTTATCCAGGCCATAAAAGCCAGACCTGTGCAGGAACAGTCATCTGTAATTAACAACCCTGTCGTCGTAGGCAAGTGGAAACTAGCAAATGAAGCCCTCCTGAAAGGCAACTGGTGTCTCCGCCAGTAATATTGTGCAGCTTCCGTGTGCCAAGGCCTGATAGCATCTCCAGTGCCTCAGCAGTATGAGCGCTCTCCATGGAGAACATAAAACTGTGTGACATTCATGAAAGATTGAGCCCTGAGATGCTGAGCCTGGGAGAGATGAATCCCTCCTGGATAACCCAAGTGAGACACTCTCTGGTTTGAGATTGTTAAGGAATTAAATGTATCTTCTCTGAGATACATTTGCATGTATGAAACTTGAAAAAGCCATTACTTTGACTGCAATTTCATTTAGGTGTCAATGTGCTTCTATTCAAGCTAACAGAACATGTTGGTGTAATGTATCTTCCTATTGCCACTTGTTTTCCTTTCCATTAGCATCCTGAGTAATAGCGTTATGCTCTGGTAGTTAATGCTATAGGGATAATTTAACTAAGCACACTAATCAAGCCAATGAACAAACCTCTTGCCATTGCCAAAGTTTCATTGTTGTGTTTTTTAATTAGGATAAATCACCTTTCCATTGTCAGTACTGACTGTAGGTTTTTACTTAGTTTCTGATGTTCCAAAAGTTTCCAACAAGCAACTGTGCTACACAGTAACGACTGACGTATTTCAAGTGCTTAAACCGGTTCATACATCAATCAGTCATCAATGGAAAGAAAATTTTAACCATTGATTTAAGTAATTTATCAAGCAAAAGTGCAATACACTTATTGATTCCAGCTTCACACACATGAGAATTTGCAAACGGAATATCTTTGAACTGTTGGTCGGACAAAATTTGAAGCGGTCAACTTCAAATTGTGGGAAGTTATGATGGGCAATTTTCACTGTTTTGACTTTCAAAAGCAAACAATTAATCTATTATTCTAATTTATTTGCAGCCCTGAAAATATTACATGAGAAACTCCATGACAGCAGAAGTGGCTCCTGCCCTTAAGCTACAGTTGGGCAGGGCAATATAGTTAAAGTAGCCATCACACTATGGAATATATTTATATATCACATGATGGTAAATGTACGAAAGATCACACAAAACATAAACAAATTGATCTTTAATTAACTGTGTTCCACTGAGAAAATCACACATATTTAAAACAAAAACTAAAATGACTAATTTTGTCATTTTCTTAATTACAATTAGCTTGGAGTGATTAGTTTTAATGGCATTATTTTGTGAAATGATACCATCATCACACCATTACAATGAAAATGATAGTGATTTATCAACCAGCCCAAATCCACAAGGCGTCTTAATGAGACAGTTTGCCGCCATTACATAAAGAGTAACTACAGTGGCCATCTTTAAAATCTTCGGTTTTAATCTACTGAGGAATCCATCCATCCTTCTCTCTGGCTTTGCCAAAGTCAGCTCTGTTGCATTTTACTGAACGCCCACATCCCAAGTTTCTGTAGGTGGTCTGTTCTTTGTCTGTTCCAACAGGTACAGAAGCTTTCTCTGCACATGCCCACTGACCATTTCTTCTTGTGGTTATTAAAAAAAAATGTTGAACACAACTGGAATGCAAGGATTTATCCCACACACTAAATGTTTAGAAAACCAAATATTGCCACCACTATCTGATTATAGATGACTATCACAGACAATACAAGTTGTTAGCCTGTGATTGCAAACAACAATCTGGAACATGGTGAATTACTACGAATAAGAAGTCCACAATAGCTCCCGTTCATTCCACATCCCATTTTGACATTCCACATCATGTCAGCAAGCGATAGGGACATTTCTGTCTCTGTGCCTCTGAACGATCCCATCTCGAGATATGACACATAAATGCATTTAATTTCATCATCTTATGCAACTGCTCCGTCTACGCCGTGGATTGCCATCACCCTGCGAGGTCAGCCCTAAGATGTACAGTGTGTGTCACGCATAATAAACTAAACCGCTGAAAATGAGCAGGAATTAAGAGCCACCGGTGGGAATGAGATCCAGCAGGTGGCA